>NW_015627959.1:1281118-1301963 GCF_001515625.1 Sinocyclocheilus rhinocerous
TTTTTTTTTTTTTTGCTTAGATTTTTAAGCTTAGCTTTTTTCTTGATTTATTTTTTTTTTGTTTGTTTGTTTGGATGCATTGTTTGGTTTTTTTGTTCAGTTGTTTTTTTTAGTTTAGTTTTCATTTTGGGTTGGTTTTGTTTTGTAATTTTTTTTTGTTTGTTTATTTTGTTTCATTTTTTTTGCTTAGTTTTGTTTTCTGTTTTTTATTATGTTTTATGATTGTTTTTTGTATTTGTTGTTTTGATTAGTTTTGTTTTTGCTTGGTTTAATTTGTTTTTTTATTTAGGCTTTCTTTCTTTCTTATTTATTTCCCCCCCCCACCCTCTCAGAACATACCAGTGACCCATTATTGGGTGGAAATTGTCCCTCCCGCTCATACTACCTGTGACCAACTACCAGAAACCAGTGGCTGAAATGCACTCATTTTGAAAGTTTTTTTCATTGCTTTCGTCCACGTCACAGGCTGTGCGAGGTTATGCCAGGCTGTAACGTAAACTAACGGCTATTGCATGCTAAAATAGGGGAAGTCCTACTATATATGGTCTTAAATGTCTGATTAACTATTTTAGATTAACTAGTAAAACTGTAAAAAATATATTCATAATTGTAATAAATTTAAATATATATTTTGAACAAAAAGTTTACAAGGTTATAAAAAAGATCTTCCATTTTAATTTGAATTTTTTTGAATGCGAATAAATGCACAACTGTTTTGTCATTTTAGTAAGTAAATTTATCGTTCGCGCTTGTGTTGCAGAAATAAAGAGACCAGTCGAGACGAGTTCATCTTCTACTCTAAGAGGTTAATGCGGCTCCTCATCGAGAGAGCGCTGTCCTTCCTTCCCTCTCAGGTGAGAAAAGAGTTACAGACCAAGCGAAGATGAAGGTATTGATGAGGAATCTTTAGATCGACCTAATAACGGCACGCAAACGGATTTGAGCGTGTGGGCATGGAGGCCTCGTCTTGAACATGGAAACTTGTCTCGCTTGTCCACCGCAGTGGAAACTCAGACTAACAAACTCAACATGATAGAAATCGGCTTAGCAACGCGCAGCAGCAAAACAGCGACCTTTACACTTAAAACACTCACAGGAGAAGTGCAGTGAGCTAGTGAGCTTCATGATGTTGCTGCTGACATTTTACTGTGGCTTTTAATCAGAGAGGAAGATCAGTTTAGCTACATATGAATGATATGCCTGGACAAAAAAAGCTTGACGTTACAGTTTGTCTGTTATCTGCTGCAGGTTCACATTGTTCAGACCCCACAAGGAGAAGATTACGAGGGCCGAACTTTTCATGGGAAGGGGGTAAGAAAATAATGTGCCACGAAAAATGTCTTTTTGGACAATCTCTTGGTGGTTCAGCCTAATCAATCTGCTTATTTGGCGATTTTCTTTGTCATACAAGAATGTCTTTGTTCTGTGTGGTGTAGAAAAGTTTAGGCTCTCCCTCTTCTTTGTTTTGAGCAGATTACGGGTGTGTCGATTCTCAGGGCGGGAGAGACCATGGAGCCCGCGCTTAGGGCCGTGTGCAAAGACGTCCGCATTGGCAAAATCCTCATCCAGACCAATCAGGACACAGGAGAGCCTGAGGTAACGCCCCTTTCTGCTCTTACTACCCCCCAGAATTTACACACATCAGATCAAGTCAGATGATGTCAATTTTAAATTAATTTATTCATTTGGTAGCACTTTAGTTTAGGGACCAATTCTCACTATTAACTAGTTGCTTATTAGCTGCATATTACTAGCATATCAGCTGTTTATTATTAATTATAAAGCACATATTAATGCCTTATTCTGCATGACCATATTTTAGATCCCTTACTCTGACCCCATACCTAAACTTACTAACTTCTAATAAGCAGCAAATTAAGAGTTTGAGGCAAACGTTGTAGTTATTAGTTAATAGTGAGAATTGGTCCCCAAACTAAAGTGTTACCATTTGTTTATTTATTTAAAGTGTGTTTTATTTTATAGATTATTGTTAACCGTTTTCTGAGCAAGACATTTCAGTGTTACAGTATTTTGTGTTATTAGCACAATTTATAGGTATTTTATAGTTTATAACATTTCTTTTTTTTTTCTTTTTTTTTTTGCACAAAAGCAGTTTGTTGTCAGTTTGTCTCCTAGATACTCTAAGACAATAACAAGAGTCTTGACTGGGTCCAAGAAACTCTTTCAAGGATGGCCAATATCCTCAGAGGCGGGAAGGAAACGGTGTCAATTGCCCTGCTCTCCAGATTGTCAGATAGTCTTCAAGCCACTGCGAACCGTTCACACCATATATTACATCATAGAACCCATTATTTACTATCATGCACTCTTCCTGCTATAGAAATTGAACACGACTTATGACCTTTTTAAGGGGCGAAGCAGGAGCCACTGAGAATCCCATTATATGTGTTAGCTTGTGTTTCAGGAGATGGGTGTGTGCTGGATTGGACATACAACAATGAAAGAAGGTGGACTGTGTGAATTCGCAGTCCTCTCACAGTGTAAGAATTGTGTAGATACTTCATGCCACATCATATTATCTTTGTGTGTGGCTACAGTTTTGGAGGTGGAACCTACAGTTCCTACTATAATCCATCTGCCCAAGTGGTATTTAGGAATTATTATGTTTTGAATAAACCGGTTCAACTGATTCAACGACTGATTCATAAAGACAGTCACTTGTTCCTGAATGAATCAGCATTTTTGAAAAAACTGTTTGAATAAATGATTCACTGACTCATCCATAAAAAATGGCTGCATCTAGATATGTATACTTCCCTACTATATAATAACCAAATGTGAAAAGAGTATTATGTCCAAATTCACCGTTTTCCTACTACTTTCCTACTACCTACTACTTTCAGCGAAATTCTGAAGTGCACGTCCAATGAATACTTAACTATCCCAAGAGGCCATGAGAGTGTGTGAAATGATGAAACTGACGCAGGTGAATTACTTTCATGCTACACACATTCGTATTACATAGAACATACTTTCTAATGGTCAAAGTAAGAGCTAATTCAAATGAAGTACCCACTCATCATGGAATCATGGCATTTGAGCAAATCAGTTAAATTAATGATTCAATGGCTTACTCATAAAGATGGTTCTAGGTTGAATCAGGATTTTTGAACAAATCGGTTGAGCGAATGACCTTATTAACTCACTCATAAAGCCACTCATAGCCCTAATAGTGACCTAATAGTTTAGTCACCAAAAATTTCCACCAATAATGGATGGAATGACTGTAACGGAAAGTGACTTGACTTGGAATGCTGTTCAAGTAATCAAATTCAAGTATTATATATATATATATATATATATATTCAGCTTGCATTCAGGTTTGGCCTGACACTGCAGCCAGCAACATACGTTTGGCATTATCATGTAGGAAACTAAAGGTTTGAGTGTAGCAAATAGCATCGGTCTCCTGAGATGCAGCTGAAGCACAATACGTGCACTTCATACATAAAGTTTTCTGAAGCTTGTTGGAGTCTTAGCAAGGAAAACAGACACCTTTGAACTCCAGTGATTCAGATAGCCCTGCTCCTCAAATCTGTTTTACTGATGATCCTTTGCACTCCGTACTCTCCCCTCAAGACAAACAAGCCGAACAACTGAACACTGAATTTGACATGGGCTGGAAAGGAAATATCGAGTGATTGTTGTTGAGACTGGCCATTTTCGTTTTGGAGAGACAAAAGACGAACAGCCAAAGCGTCGCACAGAGAAAACAAACACTATAATCTGAAACACTGGCACATACAACAGTGGAATCTCAAGCAAGAACGTACAATAATCTATTCCAAGCAAGGACTTTGTTATTTAATTTACAATGGCTATACCTGAATACTTGTGTTTCAATGTGAAATGAATCAGACAAGTGGAATGTGTAGCACAGAGGCTAGAAAAACATGAGTCGTTTAAAATAAGCACAACAGCACATCACAGAGTGGCATGAATCTCTATTCTATCTATCTAGGAAATGGCACGAAGCAGAATTCCTTAAATGCCACAGATGGACATCAGCCCAAAATAATGGCAAATATTACAATGAATTGCATTGGGAATTAGAGGAAGAGCATATGGAGACAAGGCAAGATTCACACAAACAGCATCTGTGGCATTCTGTTTGAAGGACTTCAACACAATGTGGCCCTGCTTACTCAAGTCCCTATGCCCCGGTGGTGCTGCCCGCCACCTGACTCCAGAACAGGAATTATCTGCCATGGAATATCTTATTCATTCCTGTTTACACAGTCCACTTCCACAAATACATGAATTGTGTGTTTTTTTTTTTTTTGATGGTCAATGCATTTAAGCAAACTTAACCCCAGACTAAGGATTTTTTATTTATTTATTTATTATATGTTAATGTAAAACAACATAAACATACATCTTAAAGGAAAAGTTATGTAAATTCTCTCAACATCAATGAAGTAAAGGCTGATAATGAAGGAGCTTTTGTGGTTCAGAATGACGAAAAGCATCAAAGAAGCAGTTCATAGTATTTGTGTGCTATATTTCATACCTTCTGAAGAAATTTGTTAGTTTTCTTGTATATACTGAATCACAGATTTTTCAATTTACAAGACCTGTGATCTTCTATGTTAGCCCCCCTCTCTGATCTATTGGTTACATGCTTAGTTTTTCAAGAGACAGCGAGAAGTTCCAGCTATGTGATCATTTGGTTTTGTTATAGTATAAAATCCCTCTTATTCACCAGTCACCTCATTTTAAACCTTGGTTTGTATCTTATTTTAGTGAAAATGTCCAGAACATTCTCTTTTGGGCCAAATGGCTCACACAAATGAGGGTGAATTTCCTCTTATTATTCACTCCATGTGTACTACAGCAAAACAGCTTGAATTGCTAAAATTATTTCTATTACGTATGTTGAAAAATTGATTTTTGGGTACAAATATTTGGCCTATTTCCTTTCACCGGCTCTCACTGAATAAGAAACCTTGATCTTTTGTTCCTTTTGTGTGATACCGTGTTGCCCTCACAGGAATGAGATGTGCAATTGTGCAGTGGGTTACTTCCCTCTGTTCTTTCTTTCTCATTGAGTGCCCTTGTTCCAAACCTCATGCATTGTTAAATGAATTGCATATTTCACCCACCTGAAAGCAGAATATCTGGATAGTTTCAGGACATCTGGACACTCCACTCAACACAAAAATAAAAACATGATTATATTACCAAACACTGAAAATGCTGTCAGGTCACTGATTAGAAAAACAAGTGTTATCCCATTTGGATGTGGCCACATGATGACTTTTGGTTCTGGTTTCTCAGCCAAATAGTAAATGACCTTATCAGTCTGTGCGGAGTTAATAATGGGTTTCAATCATAATCAATATTTTTTGCATTGTGAAATGCAAAAAAAAAAAAAACTATTGTGTGACAGATAGATTTGAGACAATTAAGAAAGCAGAGTATAGCATTTTTGTTCATTGTATTTGGACTGATGAGAGATGTTTTTCCACATTAGTTCACTGAGTTTTGTCCAAGAGACTCTTGTGATTTTAGAATGCGTTCGCACATAATAACGCTATCAGAGTAATGCACGGAGACCTGGAATTTGTGTGGAAACAAGAAGAATGTGTTAACAGTTCCAACGAAACTGTATATATTTTCTGGCACATTATCACAAGCAATTTATGCTTTGGTGTATTAATTCAGTCACAGTGTGTATCCAATTAAAATACTGTAACAGGCAAAGTGAAGTGTTCAGGTGCTGCCATCTGGTGACTGAATCTGGAAACTGTTAATTAAAAACTATTCATTTTTCTCCCAAAACTATTTGATTTGAGTGTTATTACACTATGTAACTTTCTTTCTTTCTTAACCAAAGTAGCCTTGCTACATTACACACAGAATTTCAAATAACAAGTTAAAAAAAAACATTGGAGAGACAAATTTGATGCAGTTTAGTACCAAACACACTCCAAAACACCTGGTTGTAATTTTCAAATAAACCCAAAGCGCCTGATTCTGGTTCAGGTATGTTTGATTAGAGGTGGAATCAAATTCTGAATGTATGTGGCTCTCAAATTAGCAGAAATGAATAACCCTGACCTGAATGATTGTGCTTCCTTTAACCCTCTGGTATTGTTCGGTCATTTTAGACCGGAAAAAAAAAGTTTTGAAATTTAAAAAAATCGCTACTTCGTCGTAATGATACAAAACTCGCTGACTTTTATGGCAGTCACTATGTGATCACAAGAAAGAAAGAAAAAAGAAAAAAAAAAACGTGGACTTGATTCGAAAAAGCTAAATGGTTGTTAAAAAAAAGTCACACTTGTGTTGTTCGCGGTCAAAAATTACCGCCATTCGAAATGAATGGGAAATACGCAAAAATACAGGGATTTTTTTTCTTTGCATTCACGATGCAGAAAAATGTGCAGAGCATTTTAGACCGGAAAAAAAAAGTTTTTAAATTTAAAACAATCGCTACTTCGTCGTAATGATACAAAACTCGCTGCCTTTTATGGCAGTCACTATGTGATCACAAGAAAGAAAGAAAAAAGAAAAAAAAACCCGTGGACTTGATTCGAAAAAGCTAAATGGTTGTTAAAAAAAAGTCACACTTGTGTTGTTCGCGGTCAAAAATTACCGCCATTCGAAATGAATGGGAAATACGCAAAAATACAGGGATTTTTTTTCTTTGCATTCACGATGCAGAAAAATGTGCAGAGCAATGAAGGGGTGACACTCTTAAATATCAAGAGTGCAAAACAGACATAATCCGCCCACCCCCCACAGACACATATGAACTAGTGGTTACACTCTAAAACATCAAGAGTACAAAAAAAGACACACACTCAAGCACACACTCACTTACACACAGACACACACAACATACTATTAAACACACAAATTAACTGGTGTGACTGTTACAATATGGCCAAATTGAGCCAGAAGATTCAAATAAGAGGTTGAAATCAAATTGATTACCTATGGCTATACCACGAAATTTCAGATGTTTTATTTTCTTTATTTACTCCCACCGGATGGAACTAATCTGCCTTCAAAAATTGGATTTTAAAGGCATTGTCTCTATTTTAACATGAAATGTGTTTGGAACGGCACAAATGCGATTATTTTAACCTAACGTTGGGCAAATCAGAAATTAGTGATACCAAATAAATAAATGGACTTGCAACAAGTTTTTGTTCTCAAGAAAAGGTTGTGAAGGCAAAACTAAAGAAATTGTTGAAAATATGTGTTGACTTATGGGGTCAAGATTTCTGCTCATCCAGAAGTAATATGTTTTCATTTACATAACATGAAGATAAAGCAGAACATATAGTTGAGCTCAAGGATATGTTGTTTATTTGCTACAAACTGCCACAAACAAAAATCTTAAATCTTTCAAAGACTATTGCCATGAACCTGGCAAAACTTTTAATAAATACAGCAACAAATATCTTCCTTAGAAGCGTTTGTTGTGGCAGCCTACTACCTAAACACAGCTTTGTTGTACAGCAGATCAATATAAATATGAGTGGGACTGGTTTTCAGCCAGCTCTTGTCTATTTGTGTACACTAGATGGTCCTTGAACAGTCTGTGATCTTGTTGAAGCGTTTACATTCAACCCTTTGGTGTTGTTCGGTCATTTTTGATCGGAAAATGTTTTTTTGAAATTGCGATGTGTCAACAAAAGAAAAGAAATCCGTGGACTTGATTCGAAAAAGCTAAATGGTCGTAAAAAGAATAGTCACACTTTGTGTTGTTCGCGGTCAAAAATGACCCCCATTGGAAATGAATGGGAAAACGCAAAAATACGAAAATACAGAGAATTATAAATTAAACAATTAAATAAATTAAACTCCATTCTGTGTTTTACCTACAGCCTTGACTTCCACGCTGCTGCTTCCTTAAATCCATTCCACTTGGTTCATTCAGAGTCCATATAAATTAAACTCCATTCTGTGTTTTCACTACTCGTGCCTGCTGCACTCCCTCAACACAGCAAGGTAAACAATTATTAGCATCTCTGCTGCTCAGGTGAGTCTGGCTGTGTGCTCACATACTGTCACTAAACAAGCTGTTATTTTAGTGAATGTTCATAATTTGTTCGCCTGTTGCTTTTAAAGACATCATATAGTCTTTGTTGCAGCATTGAATTACAGTTACACTATGTTGGACCCACCCACATTTTTGTTGCTTCCGACGCCCATAACACACAAATGAACTGATGTGGCTATAACAATATGGCAAAATATTTATCAGATTCACCTCTGATAAAGCATTCCTGTTCATTTTTGTTGAATTTTGATGTTATGTGTAACAAAATGTCTTTCTCTGTGTTTAGGTTTGACTTTTGTAAAATTAATGCAAAAACTGACATTTCATACCAATATTTAAAAATAAATAAAATAAAAAATCTAAACCTTTACAAAAAGTTGTCTTTGAAAATGTCTAAATATAAATCCAAATCCACAACTTAAAAAAAAAAAAAGAATTTATGTCTAAAAACAACTAGAGAATTTATAAGCCTTTTATATAGAGCTCTATAGGAACCTATGGCTATACCACGAAATTTCAGATGTTTTATTTTCTTTATTTACTCCCACCGGATGGAACTAATCTGCCTTCAAAAATTGGATTTTAAAGGCATTGTCTCTATTTTAACATGAAATACTGCCATAATTGAAAAGTAACAAAAATATTAGAACAAATTTTTTGTATTATTTTCAATGGGAAAAAATTGATCATAATTATTGCATAAATATTAAATAGTACATTGCATTGATTTCACTGAAAAAAGAAAAAAAAATTACTTTTGACCACAAACAACACAACTCCCAAATGAACAATGCCAAAGGGTTAACTGGTTATTACATGTAAGTTTTCTTTGACAAATTGATGTTTTCTAACTATCCAAAACACACAATTTTTGAATAAAAATATTACTATCTGCATGAGGTAATTATGAAAAACCAGAGAATTATTTTTCTTTTAATATATATATATATATATATGCTGTAGTTATTTTCTTAACCCACTTAAACAACAGCCACTCCTTAAAACAATTTGTCAACTTTTATTAAAAACCGTACAGGGCACAACATGATTTGGAATGGGCCGGAACAGTTCAGTAGCTCTTTGCGGTTTCATATGATTCAGGGAAGGCCAGACTCTTGTGTCCTGAACCCATGACCAATGGCAGGATTCCAGCATTTGGCACCACATTCCATGAGAGAGTGAGAGTGATGTTCTTATTCGACCTGTATTAAAAACAGAGCGATATTAGAGAGATTAGTCAATTCCTATCCCATACCTTTCAGTTCTTTATGTCAAATATCTTGTCCAATATCTAGTTCCTGCCCCCATGGTCATGGCATGAAAATACTACTTGAAAAAATACTTTATATTGACTTTTTTATATTATCTGACTTTTTATTAATGCAGTTCTGGTTATGACAACCATCTGTGTCTCCCAGTGGTTTACATGCACAGTTTAGCATTATGTGATTTATTTACAACAAAACAAAAGAAAAAAATAATGCCTTCATCTTTAAAGTCATTTGTTTGACTTGCATTACATAATGAAATTGAACAAGCTCAGTGCTGATTCATTTTCAACTAATTATTTTTCGTGAATGTGTGCAAAGGATTGTGGGAAACAGAAGAATGCGAAGGATAAACCGGATACATCCTTCAAAACAGGCCAAACGAAGGACGCAAAACAAAGACTGACTACTAATGATCTTTCAAACTGAGACGTCCTTCAACAGCGCTTGAGGCCGTGGCAAACGAGACATGAATGGGTCACTGAATCATTGGCTTACTCAATTTGTTCAAAAAAGTGGATTCATTCAATAACAAATATATATATAAACAAGTTTAAAATAGTGAAAGAAAATAAAAAATAAAGAAAAAGCAACTAACCTTAGACCATTCCCATCATCAAAAAAGAAGTACTTGGATTTAACATCCCTCAGGTTTAGTTTGGTGTTGTCACCTCTCAAGACAATCTTGTCCCATAGCACCACCTGGTTCAGTGCCTAGCATGGGATAAAGACTCTTTACTGATATGAAAATCACAAACAGGTCTGAAATATTACAATCTACAACACAACAAATACCCAGCTCTCAAAAAATTTATATAAAAAAAAAACAGTTAATTGTATTTGCCAGGCCCACTGACTCCCTGGATAGACTGAAGCGCTCAAGACTTACATTGCTTTTGGTTGAATATTCAGCAGTCAGGTAAAGAAAGAGCTCCTTTACATTCCAGTCAAATATTGGCTGCAGATGTTATAAAGCAGTTAAGGCAAATAATGCAAATCTAGTTCTAGGTGTAAACTGCATTACAAAACTGAATCTGGCACATATACCACAAAAAGGCATTTCCAAATCTGATGAATGGTGCACTGAGGTGGCATAAATGCATTTACACTGGAATTACATGTGCAGAAAAAATGCTAAATATAAAACAGTGAATAAAGAAACCTTAAATACAGGAAAAACTGAAATTATACTTACAAATCTGAAACTTTTGGAAGCTTTTTTCCAATACAGAATAAAAACGGTTTTAGAAAGCAATTCCGAATTTTCTTCTCAGAATTGCACGTTTAGTCTATATCTCACAATTTTATTGTTTTTCCTTGTATTTACAAAATATAAACTCAAAACTTCAAACTATAAAAAGTTACAATTACCTTTTCTGTTTTTTATTCCATGGCTGGATATAAACTTTAATAAATAAGAATTCGAACATAGTTTTTCCTCACAATTCCGAGTTACAACTTGCAATGCTGACTTTTTTTGGTCTAAGAAATGCAATAAAAAAAGCCTGAATTGTGAGTCACAATTACACTTTTTTTTTTTTTTCATTGCATAAACGGGCTTCCGTAGAAACTGCAGCCTATAGTAGTGGTATTAATTTAATTACATTTTATTTATTTATTTTTGGCATCTATACGGTGGTAATTTTTTGGCACAGCAGTGGTCTGTTCTGTCAAAAGGATATTAGCAGAGATGTCAAATGTCACAAAGCCCAAGTCACTCCTCTCTCGTGGTCCTGTGAAGTCGTCTACATTTTTACTGGAGAAAGAAGACAGAAAATGAGAGGGTAAGTAAAGTGCCTCTCTGCTTAGATGTGTGTGACAAGATGAAGCTACATTCAAACCTGCAACCTGACAGCCCATTCACATTCAAAATGTACAAAAGTAAAGAAAGTAATAGTAAAAAATAAAATACATGCTAACAGGGAATCCTATGACGGTGTAATGTTTTCTATCTTTTAAAGTTTCAGATACAGATTAAAATATTGGTGAACAAAACTATAAAATTCTCTATATTCGTTTAATTTGCATAGCTGATGTGCTGCACTGCTATTGGCCGCCAGGTCAGCAGCATCCACAAGTCCCATATGCTGCAAAAAAACAATAGATTCTGAAACGGACGATGGTGCCTCGTGTATATCAAATATGTTTTGATGAGATTAACACTGATTTCATATCGCTCCTGTGGACGCAGACTCAGAAACGGTGCAGTTAACTTACATCATGACTTTGGATACGTGTATATCCACCGGTATGCTTCTATCTTTGAAGGCTGTAGTAATAAAGCATCCGAATGTGAGAGCTGCCATCACACTGAGAGAGAAGGCGAAGAGCGAGTTCGCCCTCGACAATACCGTATTCATAATTCAATCTAGTTCTGATCAAACTACAACAATGTATTGCAAAACAACGATATATTATTGTAACACTCCGAGCGGAGGTTCAGAGCAGGAAGTGAGGCAGTTAAAAGATTATTCGGAAGCAAGACCTACTTCCTGTTTCATTTTGGAAAGTGCATACTGACACCCAGTGTTCAGGCAGTGGAATTGCATCAACAGTCAAAGAGCAAAAAGTATACAACGGTTTTACAAAAATGTAAAGTTAACAGAAAAATGTGCAACAGAGTGTACATAACTACTGATTAAAAGTCTATATTACTTTAAAAAAGTCTCCTGCAGGAAATGACCCTGATCATTTGTGTATGTGGAATTTCCCCCAAAAAATACAATTTGTAAAAGAAAAATAAAATTATTTTCATTTGTCCACAATAAGCTTTTATGAGAAGCTGATTCACCTGTTATAATGTCTATTAGTACACATGTGTGTAGAAATATTAATATCTCCTATAAATGTGCTGTTTTTAACATATTTCCTCAGAAGCACCACTTACACAATCTCTTAAAAAATATATAAAGCAAAATTATATTGTTTGTAAAATCCTTTCGGCGTAAATCACTGTATTAATACTCATCAAAATATGATAAAGCTCCCATGGATCACATGGTCAACCAAATAGGCTACTTCTGGGTCAAGTTCAAGCTCAAACCGGTGTGCACTGTTTTGCTACGGTTTCCGGTTTGAACTTCATGGCTGTCATAAGTGTGATCATGGCTGATTGTGAACAGGGTATTTTTTCTGCAATGGCAATGGTACATAAACAAAAATACTTTAAAAAAGCTGTCATCAGAGGCTATTACTCTATAGCAACAATATGTTAAAATACAAAGAGTATAATGAAAACAAAGCTGTCACAATGTATCATGAGACAAACATCCCAACAAATGACAACAGTTATATTGTTATGCCTCAGTCAAGTGTCCCATTTTCCACTAGCTAAAAGTACAGATGCCTTATTTCATCTCTACTCTGGGCCCAGCTGCCTTGGGGAATAACTGGGCTGGCCTGGCATATGATCCCCATCAACACATCCCTGGATCCCATTCCAAAACATTCACTGTCACTGAGTAGCAGCAATGACTGAGATTTTGGAGGAGCGGCCTTTCGGCTCGCAGTATACCAATGTCTATCTCTCAATTTTTGTCCTTTTTTGCTTTAAACTTTTTGTCAAGATCAGCTTAAACATACTGACCCACTTCTATGTGGTTAAAGGAAACCGTAAGGAGGCGGCCCGGATCGCAGCTGAGTTCTACGATTTTGGCCAAGGGCACAGTAAGTAGGCAAGAATGGAACGTATTGAGGCTATATGTTTTGGAGCACGTTCTGAGTCACTATATAGGGTCTTTATGTCTGTTTGTAAAGCACACTGTTAAAACTTTTACTGGTTGTATAGGGTGTGAAAGAGAAAGCTTCTGCAGCATGGCCCAGTTTGTAACACTGAGAAAACTGGGTCAGTGTGTTCTTATCTAACACGAAGTTAAAATGCTCATAGCATTTTGTAAATGGCTGAATGAAAATGTTTAGTGCAATAAACTATATAGTATAATGCATCCCTCACATCTATTCATTATATAATTTTTACTGTTTGAAGTCTAAATAAAAATAGTGATTTTGTCTGTGGAAATGTTTCTCTGTTTGTATTCGATTCTCACTCCTTTTGTCTTTTTTTTTGCCCTAGGCCTATATCAGGGCTGTCCAAACTCGGTCCTGGAGGGCCGGTGTCCTGCAGATTATGACCTTAATAACATGCAAATGACCTGATGTGAAATCCTAAACAAATTAGATGAATGCTGAATTATCCATTATCCGCAACCAGCTTGGCTTCTGACAACAACAGACAAACTGAAATGTTTGGGGTGTCAGTCAGATCTTGCCTATATGATGCAAAGGACGTGTGACATAACGTTAAAACAATTTAAAACGGTCACACATTTTACAATACATCTATTTTTGATAAATGTTAAGGGTGTAAGAGGGGAAAATCCTGACTCTATTACTAGCTACTTGCGTGGGAATAATAGTGGCACCGTTCTAATCTTAACCTGAGATATAAATAGTTTAACGGACAAGGACTTGGTACAATGGCGAATATTTATCTCATGAATATAAATTACGTTAGGTTACGTGCGCCCTGTAGGCGTAATCGTAGTAAGTGGGCGTTCATCATTCTACTATGGCAAAGGCTCGGCTTATGAATATTAGTTTACGTGATCAGACGCTCCTTAAAAATTTAGCAAGCAACGTCAGCGTGACCTGATTAATATTCATAAGCGAAATATTTGCTGTAGCCAACACGGAACCCAGAGCCGTGACGGAACTCTACCCCTAACCATAACCCTAACCAATTAGAATACCTTTATCCACGCCCCCTACCTTTCGGCACGCCCTAATATTTCGCCACGCCCACTGCTCCAGCCTGCAGTCACCCCTACTTGCTCAGATCTGAAACAACAACAACAAGCCGAGCAGCCAATCAAAAAGGGGCGCTGGTCAAACTCGCTCTACACTGTGCAAGGAGGAGGACACAGAGCTGATGCAAACATGCCTGAAGTTCCCTGCAGAGAACCCGAGTACTCAGATAATACTCCCAAGAAAAGAAAGCGAGAGGACGACGACGATTTTTCTGAGAAAAAGAAATCGCGCTGGGGTATTTTGATTAGTCAAGGTGAGTTATCGACGCGTGTAAATAAATGTGCCTTTATATTGCGCCCTGCTGCCACCTTGCAGTAATGCTTTTGTATAAGGGCGGACCTTCTGTCTAAAATGACAAAAAAAATAATTAAGTTAATATTAGATAAATAATATAAAAAATATATATTATTAATGACATTCTCAATATTAATAATTGTTAATATAATCATTAATATTGTTTTATATTTAGCCTGTACATATTATGTTAACATTATTAAATAAAAATATTAAAACTGAATGGAATAAAGTTTGGAGGATGGATATTAACTACATACAGTGTCAGTCAGAAGCACGCACACCTGCAAGCATTCTCAACAGAGCAGAATGAAGTGAATGAAACAGTACTGCGGATAGTCATGCAAAGCTGATCTGCGCTTGTTGTTATGTTATTGGTCATTTATAGTTTGCAGTGGTGGATAAAATAAAGAACATTTTGTTCCAAAGCCTGGTTAATCTTTCCTATATTTCCCACAACCCAAATACAAAACTGGCTAGCTTTTTTGCAGACTATGCATATAGTAAGTATAGGAACATATAAATAGTAGCATGCACTATGTAATGTGTTTATCATGTAGTGTACTTGGCCTTGTAGTTATTAGTTTAAGGTAAAAAATTGTGTTGTTTTAGTGTTTTTATTGCTGCACACAGCTAAGTTTAGTTATTTCTAGTTCGGCTATATTTGAACCCTCTTAGAAAGGCCATCAGTGTTCAAGTAAACACAGTATAGGCTATTATGTGTTTGGACTCCTTCTGCATTATGCATTAGACATGGTCCTGTACTGTGTAGGGGGAGGGATTCCTTTATATCACTGCCATGTGCCATAGAATAGTTGAATAGTACTGTCTTACTGACTTGTAACTTCCTTGCTTAGGCTAAGCAAGGAAGTTACAAGTGGTCCTAGTCTCCATGGAGCCCAGCTGTAGTCACATAAACAGAACAGGATCTGAAATATTCATGAAAGCTTTCACAGAGTCTCAATAAAGACTGTTTAACAGCCAGCATTCATACTGAGCAGTGCCAGTATGTTTTTCTGACATACTAATGACGTAGTTTTAACTAATTCATATTTAAATGGCATATATTCTTTTAAATGCACAAGAAAACACAAAATCACACAAATTGCATCATTAAATGATACTAGCATCTAGTAAACTAGTATCATTGGAATTGCCTGAGGCACAGCTGTGACCTAAAGTTCCACATGTCAGTCTGGAATCTCAGTGGCAGTAACTCATCTCCTTCGCTCAGCTAAGCTGAAAAGAGAAGACGGCTGCTTTTTTGCGCCTGAAGATGACAGCCGTTCTTTCATTTACAGGCTATGGCGTATTCATATCAATGGCTAGATGTGCCGTGGGGCGACGGAGACATGGGTACGTAACAGAACCTCTTGCTCTTAGGCCTCGTTCTGTGCCAGGAATGGCAGTTGCAGAAAGCAGTTGTTGTATGTTGTTGTGGCTAGATTGAGCTCCTGCTCAATCCACTCTGAATCTACGGTAGGAGCTATAAGTACTGTGTATTAAGGCATATATAACACCCTCACAACTGTTCTGTTATACATATGATTCTTGTTCTTACTAAATATAAAATGTCTGAAGACAGTGTTGTTGGTAGCTGTGTTGTTGCTACTGTGGTCAGTCGGTTGATGCAGTTGTTTAATTGAGGAAATTTCAAAATGCGGTCTGGGGATGCCCAGGAGGTTGCAGGGAGGTGTTAGGGGAAAATCTGAGAAAATATATATTTTTAAAAATTTGTTCAAATTATTATGATTTTTTTTTCAGGGATATTGATGTTAAATTGTTAACTAAAATATGTATCAAATTTGTTTAACATAAACATTGTTAACACATTGCTTTGAATTTTTTATTTATTTTATTATTTTATTTTGAGAAGCACTTTACAAATACATCTGAATCGAAAATGCATAATTGATAATTTATTTTTGGAAATGAAACTTTTTAAAAATGTATTATATTTTTTTTAGCACAAAATTACTGCTCACCAATTTATTAAAAATTTAGGGTCATTCCGTGTCAAATCAACCAAATTTCCCTGGCTCAAATTTTTGTTTTTGTCAATATTTTTTCTGAAGAATAATAAACATGCATAGTGATGAAAGACATAATATTAAATGTCATCAATGTATATTTACTGAGTAATCCACTATTTTGTAGAGGGGGGTCAAAATGACAATTTTCACCTGACATTCAGAGCCAAATTACAGGGGGTTAAAATGACTTCAGAAAGATGGCAGCATCATTATGTTATGCTATGATCATGTTATTATTATGTTAAGAGATTTCAGACATGTAGTTGAGATACTGCATATCTGAACTCTTGGTAGCTTTAGAAGCAGTTAAAATCAACAAAAATTATTCCAAATATCCCTGAAACTGATTCAAATCTAGAATCTTATGAATAGACTACTGAGAGCAAGTTATTGTGCCTCAACTTTTTCACCATTTCAGTGCATTTTTAGCAATCAGACAGGTATATTCTATGCAATTGTTTTGATAGAGGCAAAGAAGCTATAATTCTAGATCCATATCTCTGGGACTGAATTATATAGGGCCTTGACCATTAAGATTCCAAAAGAAAAGTTTATTAAGAACTAGAATCTAAAATCCATATTGAGATATCTTTAATATAGATGTCTAACTTTAAAAATGAAGATGCCAAAAGAAAAAAATGGTTAAGAAGACCCAATATCTAAAAGGGCATTAAGATATTAATACTTCTTGAGTTACAGGCATGCAAACTTTGGAGAAAAAATTAGAGAAGTGCTTTTTCCCCATTTTGAATGGTCACCATTGGCATGTAATGCAACAAAAATAGCTAAAATCAACAGATTATACTAGTAGACCTACCAATCTATGTGTAAACATAACATAATGATGCTGCCATCTTTCTGAAGTCTTTTTAACCCCCTGTAATTTGGCTCTGAATCTCAGGTGAAAATGATCATTTTGGCTTACTCAGAAAATATGCATCAATGAAATTTGATATTTTGGCATTATTCTTCATTTAGGTATTTCTTTCACCAGAAAAAAAAAAAAATTACAAAATCAAAAATTTGAGCCGGGGACCTCTGGTTGAGTTGACACGGAATGACCCTTTAGCTCTTTCTGAAGAGTTAAGCTGGTAGAGAATACTTTGACACTGACATGGCTTCCGCTTGAACACATAATGGAAAAGACATGCTATCCAAAATGCCCCGTTCCCAGGAATGGAGAGCCCTGGCATTTGCTGCCTAGGAATAATGTTTAAAGATTAGAACACCAAGGACTGCACATCCACTGAGTTTATGTAAATGGGCTTTTGCTATGTGAGGTGTCTTGTAATTCCATCCTTTATACATGAAACAATATTGCTGCCTTTAAAGGAGAAGAATATTGCTCTTATTGCTTTCATTCCCACATACCGATAAGATAACTGTCCGTTTTTTTATTGTGCATTTTATGTAGTGAAATCATTTCATTTTTATTTCGTACTGAAGCAACACAGGGGAATCTGTTCAAATGGCTCAACAGTTGAAATGAGTCGACCTTTATTGTATCTAGAGAGCTGATCCACTCATGGTAGATGATAATGCTTTGCCATTTTGAGCAATTCCACTCATAGGCTCTGTGCTCAACAGCTGTCAATGGGCAGTGTCAAAATCACTAGTACTTACACCACTCTCACTTGAGAATGTACTGGAAATTATATGAAGTCCGACTGTGGCTGAGTGGGTGTTTTAAAGCCCTTGAATTACATGGTAGTGCTTTTATAACTATTGGTTGGCTTTTAAATACAGCAAATTATGGTTGCTGTAAATTATGTTAATGTAACCTTTGATAATTGTTCATTCAACTTTTTTTTTTGTTTTGTAGTTTTGTTTTTCTGAGATAAAAGGGCATTTATTAGTCATGGGAAACAGTTGGGTGTCAGTACATTTGTTTATCACTATGAATAATTTGATGTGTGTTCACAGGTTCATGGGCGGATCGTTCTCCACTTCATGAAGCTGCATGTCAGGGTCGACTTCTGGCGCTTAAGACTCTTCTCTCACAGGTTTACAAATATATGCACATACAGAAACGGAACAGAAATTGTTAAAAAAGGTCGAATTAATATGTTAGCATTTCTAAAAAATACTTTGTGTTTTTTTCTCTCCATATTACCAGGGTTACAGTGCAAATATCATCACCATTGATCATGTGACTCCACTGCACGAAGCTTGTCTGGGAGATCATGTAGCATGTGCCAGGGCTCTCATAGAAGCCGGTGCCAATGTGAGTTACAGTTATTAAACAGCATATCAGTAATTATTAAAAAAAGGTATATAAAAATACCATTGTTTTACCCATCAAATATTTAAATGTTTATTTTCAATAATTAATTGTATATTATAATTAAATGTAAAATATTATACATAATATTTTATATTTAATTTAATAAATTGCATGCATTTATAATATTAAAAACACATGACAACTAGCCCCAATAAAAACCACAGCTTACTCTGACTTGACATTTCCGAAATATACTGTTGTCATGAGTACATGGTTCAGTCTTTTGCTTAATCATATATATATATATATATATATATATTATATATTATACAATAGATCATTGCTTAAATGTTTGCCAGTGTGCTTTTATTTTTTTCGCGTGTCTACGGCTATAGCAAAAATATGTTGATAATGGAATGTAAAGTTGGAAGATAAAATTCACAAAATAATTCAACTTTAATAGTTTTGAATTAGAAATTTGGAACCAACTAAACTTCTAAAGGAACAAAATAAATTATATAATTGGAATTTTATCTCCAAACCATATAGTTACTGAAATATAGCCACTTCTGATAACTTCCCTTAAGGAACCCCGGGCTTCCTTAATTGTTTCAGGAAAGACTTTGTGTTTTCTTGCTTTTTGTATAATAGAAGACTATGCTCAGACTGATCTGTTTGTGCAGATTGTGCTGTTTAAATATTCTTGTATGTGGCAGGTGAATGCTACGACTATTGACGGCGTGACCCCACTGTTTAACGCATGCTCGGCAGGAAGTGTCACCTGCACAGAGGTGCTTTTGGAACATGGAGCAAAACCACAGGCAGAAGCGTTCCAGCCTTCGCCCATTCATGAGGCCTCTAGCAAAGGTACGCAGTTCTGCTTGCCAGGTAACCGCTCTAGTCTAACCACAAAACAATCAGTTGATTTGAATGTATAGTATTTATAGCAGAAGTTACAAAAATGTAAACATACATGTTCTTGTTGTCTCAGGCCAGGCAGCATGTATAGAATCTCTCATCTCGTGGGGAGCAGATGTAGATTTCGACATCCCTCATCTAGGAACACCTCTCTACATTGCCTGTGTCTCCCGGCAGCTCCAGTGTACACAGAAACTTCTGGATGGAGGTGAGTTTGATGTGGCTGTGTGCACACTTTTACTGTTCAAACTACACAAAAAAGAAATTAAATTACTTGGGTGTATTTTGGTGTGAGTTCAGATCATCTCACTTTTCTTTAGTTTTTATTTTACCCTATCATAAATGAATCTGTTTTTCTTAGGAGCGAATGTGCAGAAGGGCCGTTTCCTTGACACACCACTGCACGCTGCAGCACAGAAGGACTTTCCAGAAATCATCAGAGTGCTGCTAGATTTAGGCGCTAACATCAACGCTCGCAACCTGGAGCTACAAAGGCCGGTGGAGACAGCGCCACCCAGCAGTACGGCAGAGGCTGTGCTCCTTCTTTATGAGGGTAATGTTGCTCATTTGATTTTGATAGGAAAGAAAGAGGGAATCGGTTCAGGAAATGATCCAGATCACTTGATCCTGGCTCTTCTGTGAATTTTGAATGCAACTTAAAGGGGTGGTTCATTGCGATTTCACTTTTTTAATGTTAGTTAGTGTCTAATGTTGCTGTTTGAGCATAAACAATATCTGCAAAGTTACGAAGCTGAAAGTTCAATGCAAACGGTGATATCGTCTTTTAAAATTCTGGCAGTTTAATGCCTACAAAAACAGCTGGTAGGGACTACAACTAGTTACTTCCCGGGTTCATGTCTCTCTCTCTCTCTCTCTCTCTCCCATTCAGCTCAGCTCCAGCAATGAACTGTTACAATTATACACTTATTTTCACATAGCTATGAGAAGCGTTAAACATGGACGTGCGTGCAGTTGCCGTACTGTATTAAAGCTTTAATCAGGATAAAACCGTATATAAAAGCTAACCTAAGCAGTAGCATTTACAAATAACAGCGTATCTAAAAGTTTGAGACAGCAACAATCAAAAAACATAGGCCTACCATTAAAAGCCGTGCTTGCACAGGTACTGCACGATCCTCTTCAATAATATCCTCTGCTTCTCAATCGGGCTCAAACTGATAAGCGATATTAACGACGCCGTTGTTTACAATACAACCGGAGCACATGCCGCTAAGGTGAGGGGTCGGCACTAGAGACGGTTGAGCCA
>NW_015627959.1:1305797-1306413 GCF_001515625.1 Sinocyclocheilus rhinocerous
GTTGTTTACAATACAACCGGAGCACATGCCGCTGAGGTGAGGGGCGGGACGTTTAGACGTGCACTAGAGGCGGTTTAGCCAATCACAACACACTGGGCTAGCTAACCAATCAGAGCCCATCGCCTATTTCTGAGGGCGGGGCTTCATAAAAGAAGGAAATGATCAGCCCGTTTCTCAGAGAAGGGACAGAGAGGTGAGGAATAAAGGTAAGTTATGTGAAAAATAATGTGTTTTTAAAAAAACGAAGCATTAACACATGTTAGACTGCACCCCATAAACACAATCAAGCCTAGAAAAAACCCAGTGAACCACCCCTTTAAAAAAAAAAGAAAGGTATCTTTGATGAAGTTGCATGATTATTTTAGGCTGGGTCACTTTGTCCATATACTCTATGAACCACTAAGTTGTTTAAAAAGATTTTTATTTCTATTTTAAAAGGGGGATATTGCTAACTTTGTTTCCTCATTGATAGCCACGCCGCGGTCTCTGTGTCAGCTGTGTAGACTGAGTATTCGAACCTACATGGGCCGATCCAGACTGCATCTGATTTCTCACCTCAAACTGCCTACTCTGCTCAAGAGTTTCCTCCAGTACAGATAGATTCTGTACTTCCCTC
>NW_015627959.1:1306458-1311684 GCF_001515625.1 Sinocyclocheilus rhinocerous
CTCGTATTTCAATCTAGTAATTGGTTCTACTAAAATAAGGTGTATATTCACTAGTCAGTAAATATATTCAGTTCATATGTGATAGACAACAGACATAGCAAACAGTTTCAATGTCAAAGCAGCATGAAATCAAATACGCAAACATCAAAAGATGAATACCTTGTAAGTCTTGAATTAAAAAACGTCTAGATCTACAAAACATTCAGGCTGCATGATGAAAATGCTCATACTCCATAATACCAGAGACAGTACCACCTAGAATTACAATCTTTGGGCTATAGATCTCAACCTTAAGACCTGAACATGACATCTAAACCTAAATACCTGAACCTGCTTATGTTTTAGGATGAGAAAGAAAGGCATTACATATCCTGCTAACATTCATTGTTGATGTAACATTCATTACTGTATCTAGCATAAATCTCTCTTTATACAACAGTTAGCTGTGGTGCTCTAATTTGATTGGCCTGCATCAAATTAACATGTTTTTGTTTACTGTACATATCGCTCTGCTTGCCTATGTTTATAGTGAATCAGTCTCTGTGTTGCTTGTCAAAATCCATTTGCCTTCTTTAAAAAAAAAAGAAGTTACTTAGTTAATGAATTACTTGATATTAACTTCTTGTTTACTGAACTGTTGTATAAAAGAAATATCATCGCAATTGTGCTGTTGGCCTTGTGTACTGTATATTCAACATTTGCTCATTCTTTGCATATAAGCTGCAATCCTGAATGAAATAAGCACAGCATGGAATGGCAAAGCCTCAAATAATGTTTTGAGATTTTTGACATATATCAAGCATTCTGAGAGAAAACGGGAATGTTGTCGCCTTTCCAGAGCCAGACCAGCAAGAATACTGCTCACATTTGTTGTATTTGTGCTCAGAAGGGGTTGAGGCGTATACCCGTCCCCAACGGAGAGAAAGGGTTTACTTTTGCCCACATCAGGGCATCATTTAGTGAAATGGCTGATTTGCCGTCTTCTAGGAAGAATGCTGGACCCTGCCAAGCAAATAAAGACATATGTAAGTTCAGTGATATTTGTGTAGTGCTAAAGACTACCCATAAGAAACCCACCTGTATCCTGAGGCCAGTGAAGCAAGAAATCTGGACATCAGAGTGGCTGGGCAAGTTAGAGCCAGTGACATAGTCGGGACCCTCTAGGCCCTTGATGGGCTCCTCTCTCATTCGACTCAACAGCTGGCTGTACTCCGTTTTCTGGGCCTCAGATGGTGGAGTGTAAGAGGTGTCATCTGCCACTCTGTGTATGTGTAGAGAGAACGAGAACAATAGATTATTTTTCAAGTCTCTTCAGTTGTCAGCAGAGTTATAAGATCTGTCGCAAAACCTAGTGAGGTTTAGTCTTGCTGTCTACTGCCTACATAGGCAGGTTCCTATTAAAAGCTATCCAATCGAGTGTACTTTGATAAGCTATGTGTTGAGAAGTACGCATACGCTAAGCCTTTCAAGTCAAAACAAAAGTATATTTTAGGCTTATTCCTCATGTTTTGTTCTGGTCATTTCGACCTAGAGAGGATATTTTATTTGATCTAAATTAATGTTATCGCAGTTGGACTGAGCAAAGAATTATTGACTTTGCTCACACAGGGTATAACAACTTATTAAACATTTTTTGGCTTTTTTTTCTTCTTTTTTTTACACTGGTGTTCCCAAGTCAAAAATGACTGGGCAACAAAAAATGCCATGTTATTGTCAAAAATAGGATTCAATCTCTTTATCAACTTTTTTTCTTTCAGTTAGGACAGGTTTTTTGTTTCTTTTTGGAACCGACTGATTGTAGGCCTCGTTGACGTGAGCTTATGCACCTTAGTTTTTTGAGGTGAATAAACTTGAGTGAACTTTTTTCCACTCAAACATTAAGGTGAATAAGCTCAGATCAATGAAGCCCATTCAAATTCAATTCAATTCAATTCAAGTTTATTTGTACAGTGCTTTTCACGATACAAATTGTTGCAAAGCAACTTTACAGCAAATTAAGTTTCTACAATATTTAGTGGTAGCTTAGCAGTGGTGACTGTCAGTTAATGTACATATGGCAGAAATGTACGGAAAAATCAATTAAAGACGTTATGATACCCATGATAAATAAATTCCAAAAAGAAATACAAAACCTGTGCTAATTGAAAGAAAACAAGTTAACAAAAAGACTGAATCCAATATTTCATGATACAAATGCCTAATGAGAAATTTACAAGCAATTTAAACGACTGGTTGTTTTTGACAGAGAACACCAAATTAGGTAAATGATTTTCAACACAGCACAAGGGTTAAGGCAGCACCCTAACAGCAGTGTATTCTGGGAGTGCCTTTTCCATGAGGGATAAATATGGTCCTAGCTTGGAAACTGGGGGAAAAAAAATATAGCAGCATAATTTTGCTGCATGTTGTTTGGAATAGCATATGATGCTTTAAAATACTGACTAGGTAGATCTTGAAACATTGCTGTTTTGTATTATGAATTAGAGTAAGGCACTGTGGTACAGACTTGAGGGATTGTGTGCAGGCTCTCCAGGCATCCAACTCTATGGACAACTGCTCTATCTGCAATGGCACAGCCACTTCTCTCCGCTTTAGCAGCTGACTAAGGGAGAAAGATAGAACGTCATTAATTGCAACCACCAGTAATTGAGTTGATATAAATCCCTAAATACTTGATATAAATCCCACAGTTAACATACCTTGTGTATTCATACAGTGCTGGCACTATCCTTGAATACTGTCTCCCAATGGCTAATAGTGCACCAATATACCCACAGAGAATAAGCAACTCATTGCGTTCTCTAGCCAAAGGCAGAGAGAGAGAGAGAGATAGTGAGAAGATCATAGAATGACCATGGAAAGCTACTATAAATGACATCACTGACAGGTGTTTTTGAGGGAATGAAACTGACTTACTCACTACTCTTTGGAAGAATAAGACGGTCTGTTCTGATGTAGCTCAGCAGGTCTAGGATGTGGTACACAGAGTCCACTGTCCAGTCAGTAGAGCTCAGCTGCTCTATTGAGGGGAGAGAGAGTTAGTAATCTATTGTTGGCTGTATTAAGATCTTGTCTTCAAGGCAACAATTGTGCCTTCGGATAACAAAATCTTGTGATGTCATCATGAATTGCTTATTGTATTTAGGTAGAAGGTTTACACTGTAAAAAAAAAGGCAACCAGGCAATCTTGAGGTAATTAGCTTCAGGACTTTTTGTATATTCAACTTATGGAAAAAATGTTGCATCAACTCAATTAAAGTTGGTGTGGGCTTTCAGCAAACTTATAACGTGTTCTAGAAACTCAAAAATACCAATGTTTTAAAAAAAATTTAAATTTATGCATCTAAGGTTGATAAGCTTGCATATTAAGTTGAGCTGATTAACATTACATAATAGTTATGTAGAACTTTCTTAGTTTGTCTAATTGTGTTTCAGTTTGTTTAACAAACTGAAAAGTTATATAGAGTCTCACTTATATAAGAAACTTCACTGAAGGGAACACTAAACACTATGGTGACTTGAAATATAACACTTTAGCAACAAAATAAAATCAAACATTTAGCTAAAATTGTTACATTGTAATTTCTTGCTGTTTAATATTTTAATTTGCTCATACTAAATTGCCTTTATTTTGTTGTTTTTTGGCCCTCTTCGTTTAGGAGTCATACTTGGCTCCTTCATGGTCAAAAGTGACCAAAGCCTTGAAATTTAACTTTTTTTATTTTCAGTAAAATCAATGTAATGTTCAATAATATTTTTTTTAATTTTGTATTTTGAGAGAATTTTATGGTACTGATGAATGTTTATGCAATAATTATATATATATATATAAGTTGTTTTGTTATTATGTGTGAATAAAGACTATTTAGTTGTTTCAGTTTATTTGCTCAATAAATAACAATACAATTTTTAGTTTTAAAAAAGTTTTTGACAGGTCTAATAAATTTGTTAAGCACTGTGTGTGTGATATATATATATATATATACACACACACATATATATATATATATATATATAGAATGAGCGTGTACTGGAAATAGCACTGCAATGAAATATGAAGTTGAAAAAGTTAGTCACAGATACATCAACAGACACTCACCTTTGACATACATGATCCCAATGGGAAGAGCTTTTTCTGGTTCTGGGCTCAGGAGGTAATACTTTACTGCTTGAAAGATTTCTCCCTCAGCATGTGCACTTTCAGCAAGTTTTTTACATTCCTCTAAAGTCGGTAGACCACACTGAAAAAAATTAAGAGTATTATTATAAATAATTATACTTAAATGAATGTCTGCCTTTGCAGAAAACATTTACCATTTTCACTTCAAATAATAAACACTATACATTCTTGTTTGGTTCTTCACACTCAATGTGTGAATGATTTTTATTTGGTTAAGGTTGAGCATTGGGATGTATAAATGAAGTAGTTACCTTTTCGTGCAGGTTGTTGATTTCGGCAGAGCTGCCAGGGTAGAAGGCACACAGTTTGGCTAACAAGATCTCATTATCAGGGATCATTTGGAGTAATCTGGCAGCAAGATCCCTGGGGAGTAGAAGACCCAATTCAGCATGAGTAAAGTACAGGGGAAAAGTGGACAAACGTCTCAAGGTTACATATGTAACCCTAGTTCCCCAAGGGAACGAGACGCTGCGTCGAACGCTTTGGGAACGCCTTCAGCGTGACCATGCTCTGAATCGTGTGTGTAATCAGACCAATGAATGGGCGCAACGTCACGGACGGGGTGACGTGTGACCAGGAAGCTATAAAAGCATGTGAGGTGGAGACAGCGGCAGCTTCCGGAGAATAACTACGGCAAGAGGACGGAGGAACCAGGAGCGGTACAAATGTCAAGGTCGTAGAACCTGACGAAGGTGAGTGGAGTAGACCAGCCCGCAGTGTTACATATATATTCTGCATAGCCACACCTGACAGGAAGGCCTTAGAGGCCGCCACACTTCGGGTGGAGTGAGCCTTGACCCCTAAGGGTGAGGGAAGGCCAGAGGACTCATATGACATAGTAATGGCATCAACAATCCACCTAATGAGGGTCTGCTTAGTGGCAGGCAGACCCCTCTTGGAAGGACCATAACAAACAAATAATTGGTCAGACTTCCTCCACATGGCAGCTCTGTGGACGTACAAATAAGCTTCTGCTGGTCTGGGTCCTGGAAGGGAGGAGGACAGAAAGCCTGTAGGATGACGGGCTGTGGCACAGAGGAGGGCCC
>NW_015627959.1:1314958-1316048 GCF_001515625.1 Sinocyclocheilus rhinocerous
AGGAGACGCAGCGTCTGGGTCCCTCAGGGAACTAGGGTTACATACGTAACCTTGAGACGTTCCCCTTCAGGAACTCGAGCTGCGTCGAATGCTTTGGGAACGAGATGCCCACGCCGCCAGACTTTCAAGTCCCTGCGTAGTGTGTATGACTTCAGCACAACTACGGCAAAAGGACAGGTCAAGGTCGTAGAACCTGACGAAGGTGAGTGGAGTAGACCAGCCCGCAGCGTTACATATATATTCTGTATAGCCACACCCGACAGGAAGGCCTTAGAGGCCGCCACACTTCGGGTGGAGTGAGCCTTGACCCCTAAGGGTGAGGGAAGGCCAGAGGACTCATATGACATAGTAATGGCATCAACAATCCACCTACTGAGGGTCTGCTTAGTGGCAGGCAGACCCCTCTTGGAAGGACCATAACAAACAAATAATTGGTCAGACTTCCTCCACATGGCAGCTCTGTGGACATATGTATCCAGTGCTCGCACTGGACACATGCAATTTAGCTTCTGCTGGTCAGGCTCCCTAAAGGGGGAAGGACAGAAAGCCTGAAATACGATGGGCTGTGGTACTGAGGAGGGCATTTTAGGGACGTACCCCAGCCTGGGGTACAGAAAAGCTTTGGCCAAGCTGGGCGCAAAGTCTAGGAAAGAGGGCGCCACTGACAAGGCCTGCAAATCTCCGACTCTCTTCAGTGAAGTGATGGCTAACAAAAAGACAGTCTTAAGTGTCAGAACTCGATCTGAAACCTCCTCAATAGGTTTGAACAGAGGTTTACAGAGAGCCTCCAGGACCACGGCCAGGTCCCATGGTGGAACACGAGGTCGTACGGGAGGCCTCAGCGCAACGCGGAGGAAACGTGTAACCAGGGGGTGTCTTCCCACAGACTGACCACCGAGAGGGGCGTGGTAAGCAGTTATAGCCGCCACGTACACCTTCAGGGTGGAGTGGGTCAACCCTGCAGAGAATCTAGCCTGCAAGAACTCTAGCACTGAACCGACCGGGCAGTTAACTGGGTCAAGCTGGCGATCTCTACACCAGGAAGTGAAGAGTTTCCACTTCAGGGCATACAGTTTCCTCGTAGAGGGAG
>NW_015627959.1:1316513-1319084 GCF_001515625.1 Sinocyclocheilus rhinocerous
AAAAAAATCCCATTCAGAATCCTCATGTATTGAAATCTTCCTATTTACGAAGCTGTTTTAGGCTATAGACAAAATATATGATCTGCTTCTTCTTCTTTTTTTTTTTCTTTTCAAAAGAGGTGTTAAGATGTAAGGTTAATGTACATCCAGCCTGTTACTTATGTTTTAATCCATTACCATGTTCAAAACAGTTTTTCTGTAATCAAATTCTATAATAAGAGTCCTATCTACCATGACACATAAGGAAATATGTGGCGCAGATATTACAAAACCATACAAATAAATTATTATTTTTTTATATAAGTCAGGGGTATTCAACTAAAGTTCCAAGAGGTGCGGCCTCTATATTTTCTTCCAAGCAGAGGTCCGGACAAATTTTTTTATAAATTACATGTATTGAATTTTTACATTTAGATAGCCTACATGTGAGGTCATGTGACAAAAAATACTGTTTCTGTTCAGGCTTTTCCTCTTGAAATCTATACTATTTTAATATTTTACTTAAAAGCATTATCTACTAAAAATGTCTACAATAACCAAAACGTTCTCATCTTGAGCAGAAAAGAAAGATAACCAGCAGTTTCAAAGTTTACGTTCTGTCCTAGCCATCTAACAACAATTTCCCAATTATAATTACAACCAGGGGGTGTCTTCCCACAGACTGACCACCGAGAGGGGCGTGGTAAGCAGTTATAGCCGCCACGTACACCTTCAGGGTGGAGTGGGTCAACCCTGCAGAGAATCTAGCCTGCAAGAACTCTAGCACTGAACCGACTGGGCAGTTAACTGGATCAAGCTGGCGATCTCCAGGACACCAGGAAGTGAAGAGTTTCCACTTCAGGGCATACAGTTTCCTCGTAAAGGGAGCTCTGGATTGGAGGATGGTCTCAACAACCTCAGCTGAGAGACCGGAAGCTACGAGTTGTGCCCCCTCAGAGGCCACACCCACAGCTTCCACAGCTCCGGGCGGGGGTGAAATATGGTACCCCCCGCCTGTGAGAGGAGATCCCTCCAGACAGGAATCTCCCATGGAGAGCCGTCGAGAAGGGAAATCAGGTCCGAGAACCATACTCGGCCCGGCCAGAATGGGGCTACTAGTAGCAGATGGACCCCGTCCGGGCGCACTCTCTCCAGAACTCCCGGGAGCAGAAAAATCGGAGGAAAGGCGTACAGACGAAGCCTCGGCCAAGTCTGTACCATAGCATCCAGCCCCAGTGGAGCTGGACGAGTCAGAGAGTACCAGAGGGGACATTGCGATGTCTCTTGAGTTGCAAAGAGGTCCACCTGAGCCTGGTCAAAGACTCTCTATATCTGCTTCACCACCTCGGGGTGAAGCATCCATTCCCCGGGCCTCGGCCCCTGCCTCGACAGGACGTCTTGCTCCCATATTGAGATGCCCAGGGATGTAAACGGCTCTTAGCAGAGATGTTCACAAGTCTTTAACTTGGAGTCTGAGTCAAGTCTGAAGTCTTTGTTGCTGGAGTCTGAGTCAAGTCTCGAGTCTTTGGTCACGAGTCCGAGTCGAGTTTCAAGTCATTTAATGGCTCACTAAAAAAATCCCTCCTATTTACGAAGCTGTTTTAGGCTAGTGACAAATTATTTGACCTATGATCTGCTTTTTTCTTTTTTTTTCTTAAAAAAAAAAAGAGGTGTTAAGATGTAAGGTTAATGTACATCCAGCCTGTTACTTATGTTTTAATCCATTACCATGTTCAAAACAGTTTTTCTGTAATCAAATTCTATAATAAGAGTCCTATCTACCATGACACATAAGGAAATATGTGGCGCAGATATTACAAAACCATACAAATAAATTATTATTTTTTTATATAAGTCAGGGGTATTCAACTAAAGTTCCAAGAGGTGCGGCCTCTATATTTTCTTCCAAGCAGAGGTCCGGACAAAATTTTTTATAAATTACATGTATTGAATTTTTACATTTAGATAGCCTACATGTGAGGTCATGTGACAAAAAATACTGTTTCTGTTCAGGCTTTTCCTCTTGAAATCTATACTATTTTAATATTTTACTTAAAAGCATTATCTACTAAAAATGTCTACAATAACCAAAACGTTCTCATCTTGAGCAGAAAAGAAAGATAACCAGCAGTTTCAAAGTTTACGTTCTATCCTAGCCATCTAATAACAATTTTCCAATTATAATTACATGATTTTTTTAAATGTTCTTAGCCAGATTAATAATGCTAAATGTAGATCAGAAACGTCTTGCCACCGGAGAGAGAGAGAGAGAAAGCGCACGGAGCTGAAATGGCTTGAATAAAGCGCGTTTGGCTTTAGATAAAAATACTAGAGCAGCCTATATAGCGCTGAAAGATATTTACTATAAACGACCCCGAGTGCTTGTTATGTGATCCACTCTACTGTTTTGACGTGCTGCTCACAAAATGGTGCTGCTACGGCTCGCAGTCCGGATGGATGCCGGGGTGCGGATGCGGTCCGCCTTTTGAATATTAGTTATATAAAGATTAAGACTAGAGTTGCTTTTAAAATATTCACGAGTCCTTTTCCTCGAGTCGAGTCAAGTCTGGAGTCATTTCAGGTCGAGTCTGA
>NW_015627959.1:1319772-1349693 GCF_001515625.1 Sinocyclocheilus rhinocerous
GCTGCCTGCTCACAAGTGCTGCTACGGCTCGCAGTCCGGATGGATGCCGGGGTGCGGATACAGTCCGCCTTTTGAATATTAGTTATATAAGGATTAAGACTCGAGTTGCTTTTAAAATATTCACGAGTCCTTTTCCTCGAGTTGAGTCAAGTTTAGAGTCATTTCAGGTAGAGTCTGAAGTCAAGTCTGAAGTCTATAAAAATGCGACTCGAGTGCTACTCGAGTCCGAGTCACTAACTCGAGTGCCCATCTCTGGCTCTTAGAGATAGGAGCTTCCCTTGGACCCACACAAGGATCTGGTGCACCAGCTTGTAGATGGGCGCAAACGCAGACCTCCCTGGTGGTTGATATAAGAAACCACCAATGTGTTGTCGGTGCGCACCAACACATGGCGATCTCTCAGGTCTGGTAGAAAGTATTTCAGTGCTCGAAATACGGCCAGCATTTCCAGGCAGTTGATGTGCCAAGTGAGATGGCGACCGCTCCACAGACCGCGGGCAGGGTGGCCACTCATGACCGCACCCCAACCGGTGAGGGACGCATCTGTCTATAACGTTATGCGACGACAAGGAACTCCCAGCACTGGGCCCTGTGACAAGAACCAAGGTTTCCTCCATATGTCCAAGGCACGAAAGCATCGCTGCGTGACCTTGATCATGCAAATCGTATTTCCCCTCTGGGAAAACCCCTTGGTCTTGAGCCACCACTGTAGGGGTCTCATGTACAGCAGGCCAAAAGCTATCATGTTGGACGCAGCTGCCATCAGACCCAGCAGTTTTTGAAACTGCTTGACAGTGAGTGACCAGCCTTCTTTGACTCTTCGACTCGATCCAAGCAGGTGACAGCTGTGCCTGCATCGTGGTCGAATCCCACACTACGCCCAGATAAGTGGTCCTCTGTAATGGAAAAAGCACACTTTTCTTTGCATTTAGTCTTAACCCCAACTCTTTCATATGGGCGAGAACAACATCTCGATGTTGAACCACCGTCTGCTCTGATTGAGCTAGAATCAACCAATCGTCTATATAATTTAGTATGCGGATGCCTTGGAGTCGCAGTGGAGCCAGAACAGCATCCACACACTTCATGAAAGTGCGGGGTGAGAGTGCAAGGCCGACGGAAGAACCCGGTAAGACCTGTTTGACAGTGAGCATCCTGAACTTCAGTCGCATGACTGAGCGATTCAACTGACGTAGATCTAAAATTGGACGCAACCCCCCATCCTTCTTCGGAACTATGAAGTACCGGCTGTAGAACCCGGAATCTCTTTCGAGAGGAGGGACCACCTCGATGGCCTCCTTCCTCAACAGAGTATTTACTTCTTGTTCTAGAACTGGAGCCTGCTCGGGACCCACCACCGTGGAAACGATCCCGTTTAAACGAGGCGGAGGAGAACCAAATTGAATTCTGTAACCTCTCTCTACAGTCTGCAGGACCCATCATGAGATATTTGGCAGAAGCTTCCATGCTGCCAGAAAATTTACTAAGGGAATCAGTCTCTCGAGACTGACCTCCGGTGTAATAGGAGACCTCCTCAGAAGTAGTGAGCCCCCCAGAGCCGCTACGTTTCTGGGCAGACACTGGGATGTGCACTCGCTGGAGACCGCTGTGCCCTGAAGCACCGGTGATGGCAGGGTTAACAGCTCGGCCTCCTGAGGGCACTGAGGAGAGACGGGCACCGTATAATGAGGTGTACACCGCTCTTCCTCAGCGGGGGCTGTCCTCAGAAGCCCTGGGACACAAACATCAGGGCTTCTTTGTCAAAAACCTCTTATCCAGAAGGATGGTTCTCAGATCGGCCTTCGGCTTCGAAGCCTTCGACTGTAAGCGTCGCTCCCTTCGCGATTCCCGATTCTGTGCCTCTCTGTATGAGGAGCGGGTACACGGCTGGGTCTGCTCCCGGCCAGCAGCCCCATGAGCTAGAGAGCGGCGAGGGAGGAACTGCTGAAACGCTGCCACTTGTTTATGAGCATCCTGAAACCTGTCGATGACGGAATTGACGGCGTCGCCGAACAGGCCAGAAGGCACAAGCGGGGCGTTAAGCAGGAAGACCCTGTCCTTCTCTTTGATGTCGGACAGGGTCAACCACAAATGCCTCTCCGCGACCACCAAGGCTGCCATCGACCGCCTGATAGCTTTGGCGGTCTCTTTCGTGGCGCAGAGAGACAAATCAGCAGTTCGCCGGAGTTCACTAATATCATCGGCTTTAACTTCCTCATGCTCATCTAACTCTTTAAGCAGGTCTGCTTGGTATGCCTGAAGAACAGCCATTGTGTGAAGGCATGCACCAGCCTGACCTGCTGCCGTGTACCCTTTGCCTACCAGTGCTGACGTGGTATGAAGCGGCTTGGTGGGCAGTGCCGGGGCTTTAAGGGATGATGCCTCACCGGGAGACAGATAGCTCGCGAGCGTCTGTTCAACCCGGGGCATCGCCCTATAACCGCACTATAGGGCACGATAGGGCACCATTTAATCCCGTGACATTTGAATAATTGAATAATTGACCAGAGACGGACAAAAGATGTATGAGTATGGTTTCGACCACAATCTCGACACCTCAGTGTGGAGATCGGGGGAAAATGGCAAGCCCCGGCATGGAGGGAGTGGCTTAGACCGTAAAAAGCATTCATCTAATTTGCTTTTAATGGGTTCTGCCTGCTTCTCGGCGGGCCATTCGAGATTTAATTTGGCCACGGCGCAAGTTATCACCTCCACGAGCTCCTCATACTGTGCAGACTGAGGGGGTCCTTCGGCGCCCTTGCCATCGCCCTCCTCGGAGGACGACAGTCTGAGTGCCGAGCCCTCTCCCCGGGGGGAAGAAACCGATCCATCGGAGCGTGCTTCCGAACCCTGGGAGGAGGCGCTGGATCCGGTGGCAGAGGTAGAAGAAGACTCGGCGTGCTTCGCTCCCAGGCAAATAACACAAAGGCTGTGTGTATATGATGTAGCGAGGGCAGGGAGGAACACATAACCTAAACTGCTGCTTGCCTTTATCACCCCCTTTATTTATCTTGTGCTTAGACTTTGGCATTGCTTTTTTTCTTTGCAAAAATGACAGACAACGGTAAATAGGACATACACACACAGAGCGCTTCGCTGAATGACAGAAGCTGTCTCCACCTCACATGCTTTTATAGCTTCCTGGTCACACGTCACCCCGTCCGTGACGTCGTGCCCATTCATTGGTCTGATTACACACACGATTCAGAACATAGTCACGCTGAAGGCATTCCCAAAGCATTCGACGCAGCTCGAGTTCCTGAAGGGGAACATGCCATTTATTCTGTGAAACACAAAAAGTGAGTTTCCGAATATTCTAGTCATAAACTAAATGAGTGCTGTTGAAAAGCATCATAAAAATATCATAACCATGATGTGATAAATAACTGATGAGAAAACTATGATAATAGCTGATAAGAAATATTACTTAAGCACCAAAACAGCACATAAGAATGATTTCTGAAAGATTATGCGATAATATTGACTGCTGAAAATTCTGGTTTGCTGTCGAAAAAAACAAAAATTACATTTTTTTTAAGTTGTTTTAAATTGTAATCTTATTTTACAATATTATTGTTTTTAATGACTTTTACTTGATTTTACGCCATTTTTGATCAAATATATGCAACTTTGGTCAGCATAAGAGACTTACAATATAAATAAAAATTTCCACCAACTCTAAAAATTTTAATGGCAGTGTATGATAGCTTTGTGTGAAGAGCAATTTAAGACATTATTAAATTCTACTTTTAAAAAAATGCTGTTCTTCTGAACAGCAACACAACTGCTTTCAACATTGATAATAATAATACATTTTTCTTGAGCAGCAAATCAGCATATTAGATTGATTTCTGAAGGATCATGTGACACTGAAGTCTAATGGCTACTGAAAATTCAGCTTTTCCATTACAGGAACAAGTTACATTTTAAAATATATTAAAATAGAAATTATCTTAAATTGTCCCAATAGGCTTCATCATGTTCTTTAATTATTTAATTGTCTTAACATTGACATGACATTATTAGAGGTTGTCTGATTTTAAATATTGCTACAGGTGAGCTTACTTCTGCGTTGTCTACAGCTAGATGACAGCAAGCAGCCAAAACAGCGTGGCCATCTTGGAAATACCACTCGGCCAGCTCTTTACACACTCTGTGCAACATCCTGGACAAAGAAGGGGAGAGGGTGTGAGAAAATAAGAGGTGAAATACTTGATTGCGGCTTAAATTAAGTATAACTTACCCACAGTATTTTTCTATGTTATCATTGTCTGAGTTTGCGGCATGGTTTATTGATGTGATCTGAGGACCATGGATATTGCCCTCACAAGCACCCTAATAAAACAAAGCACATTCTCATTTATAATATAGCCTCATTGGTTATGACACTGAGCACAGAGGTTCACAGTCTTACAACAACTCTAAAATGGGTAAAAAGAAAGCAGCTCTCTGTACCTGAGCCACCAGCACAGCTTCTTTCAGCTGACCTCTAGAAGTGAAGAAATTCACCAACTTTTTCACTTCACCAGTGGCAATGCAGTACGGGATGACATCATCATTGCCTTCTTGCATAAGCTGGTCTGCTCTTCTGCGTTAAACAGTTAATGAATGGTAATTCACTCACAACTGATTTAAAAATAGAATGGAGTATATGAGATACCTTTGCATGAGCTTTTTCCAGTATTTCATGGAGACACCAGGGGCCACAGAAAGAGCCTTCTCCCACTAAACATATAAAACAAAACATCATAAATATCCAAAATCATCAGAAAATTAGTTCTGAAAGAAAAGTGATAGACCATCCATATGAGAAAACTGGGTTAGTAAGAATAAATAAGCAAATACTTTTATTCAGCAAGGGTGCATTAAATCGATCAAAAATGACAGTAAATACACCTTTAATCTTACAAAAGATTTCTGTGTCAAATAAATGCTGTTCTTTTGAACTTTTTTATTTATAAAAAATCCTTAAAAAAACTTTTTTTTACACAAAAATATGAAGCGGCACAACTGTTTACAACATTGATATTAATAAGAAAAGTTTTCTGAGCAGCAAATTAGCATAGTAGAATGATTTCTGAAGGTTAATGTGACACTGAAAACGGGAGTAATGGCTGCTGAAAATTCAGCTATGTCCCATTTGATCTGTGCTTGAATTTGCTTTGAGTTGGTTTTTGCATATTTCTAGGTGCTGTTTCCTGTGTTTGATTTTGTTTCCTTGTTAATTCAGTGTGTGATTGATTTCATGTACATGTGTCTCTTTCATTGATTAGTTTGCTTTTGTGTATATATAGCCCTGTGTTTGTTCTGTTCATGGTCTAATCTTGTCTGTGCATACCAGTTGATCTGCTTGTGTCTAACGATTCCTGAGTATTCTTAAGGTTTTGTAGCTTTTAGTTTGCATTTAATAATATAACTGTGTATAGATCCTGCTCTTCTCATCCTTGCTGCAACCAATCATGACAAGCTTTCCCATCACTGGAATAAAATACATTTTAAAATATATCAGTGGGCAGTCGTGGCCTAATGGATAGAGAGTCTGACTTGTAGCCCGAAGGTTGCGGGTTCGAGTCTCATGTCTGGCAGGTGGGGGGAGGGAATAACCAGTGCTCTCTTCCACCCTCAATACCACAACTGATATGGGTCACCATACTTGGCCACACGTCACTTCACTCACTTTATTTACAATATTACTCTTTTTACTGTATTTGTAATCAAATAAATGCAGCCTTGAGAGAGACAGCCTTGAAAGAGAGACATTTTTTCAAAAACATAAAACAATCTTACTGACCCCAAACATTTGAATGGTAGCGCATGCATATCAATTTATTAGGGCTGTCAATGGTTACTTTAGCATGATTAATGATTTAAAAAAAATACTGAAATAAAACATTAAACACAATTAATCAACAATTAAACCCTGACCCATCAGCAAATATTGATATGTAATTAAATAGATTACTTAAGCAGAATATTGATGTAATGAATATATTAAAAAACTTTACATGTCTTTTCAGTCTTTACCTCTCCTAGTTCCACCATAAGCTCACAGTATCTCTGGATTTGACCAAGTCTGATATGGATTTCTGCTGCATTCTTGAGCCTTTCTTCTTTACTAGGCGCTCCAATACCACCCCCAAACTTTGACATCTTTACTATAGTCAGCTCTTGTGCTTCAGACTACAGGAAAGACAGACACAGTCAAATTGACCAAAAGCTTAATATAAAATACTAAAGAAGTATTGACAACATAATATTCACCAGAAGTTTGCAGGACTTCATTTTACATTTTAGTTGTGACACTATTAGAACGTTACATCACTATTTATCCACTCACAGTTTTGAAGCGGACCAGATGTTTCATATGCATGATGCCCTGTCCATAGTTCTGTGGAAGAAGACTATCATCCTGTCCGTTGATTACAGCAACCAGATCCCAAAGGTTATGACTCCCACCTGGTGGCTAAAAATAGAGAACAAATAGCCTATTATTTAGACTCCTAAATAAAGTCCTGTGAAAGTTCTGTGTTGAGATTCACTCACTGAGAAACACTCAGAGAACCATCTGAGCTTCTTCATGCGCACGTCACTAGAGAGCTTATCCAGCTCCTGTTTGATATCTTTGGAAATTTTTCCACACAGGAGGGGAGGAGCTCCAGGCACCATGGCACGATCTACACTCAAGAAATAAATATGTTTTAATGTCTTTACAAAACCAACACATACAGACAGTATATAATACTGTATGCGAATGTGTTTTAACCTGTGTTGCCAATGATGTCATCCCAGCTGTGGTCAGTAAGGATGTTGACCACTAAGGGAGCAATTAGAGGAGTGAGTGACCAAAGTCTGACCGTAGAGTCTCTGGAGCAGGAAGCCATGGTGAACGGACGGCTGGGGTGACATGTCAGACCTGGGGGATTTTATATGGTTGACAAGGTTGCATAAATAACATATTATTACCTTGGAATGACACAAAATGATGTATGAGTGTTCCTACTACAGCATGTATAATTCTACTAAAAGACAGTCCTTGGACAAATATAAGTGCTCCTGTTACATATTTAGGTCTCTTAACTATTCAATGTTCTGCTTTTCCTGCCTCCATTAATAGAACTTGAATCAGTCAACTGTGTCTAGCTATCACAGTGTACCCAGTTTTTGAACACTTAAAAAGAAAATAGTCTATGTGTCAAATTCATCCACAATGTATAAAATCATCATTTTGTCTGCAGCATATACATTTAATACCCTACCATAGACATCTGCTCCATGGTCATATACAGTGTCTAGACAGGTGCCGTCTCTGGTGTCCCAGACACGGATGGTGTAGTCCCAGCTCCCTGAGGTCAAAAGGTACGGCACCTCTGTGTTCCACATGAGACCCCGTACTGGAGCGGTATGGCCACTCAGCACGTTAATGCAGGCATCTTGGGTATAATCCCAGATACGGACAGTCCTAGTTGACATGCACACAGAAATGCATACAAGTTAAAGGTGCTTTTAGTGGTTTTTTGGTTTATGTTGTTTTGAACACTGACAGGGATGTGAATGTAACATCACACATAAATTCACAGTGCCATAGTGGAATTCCCCTTTTCATAGTCAGCCATGATTAATTTATTCCAAGTTTTTAATAGCAGGATGATATAAATAGGATGATTTGCATGGCAGCTCATTGCAGACTTTATAGGCTAATTATATGGGTACCATTTATTGCACAACTAGTGAAATACCAGGTTTTATTACCATTAAAATTTACAGAGAATAAAAAAATGCATCAGGAAAAAGTGCATCTTTTCTTTTTTCAAATTTCAGCAAAAACTGTAAATCAAAGCTATTTTATTTAACAATCAAATTTGATGAATGATTCATTTAGTTATACTATTTTTATTTTTAATTATATTTAATTATACAATTATTTTAGAAAAAATTTTTCTAATTAAACACACAAAAATGTCTATGAAAATAAATACAAATAACATTTGAGAATTATATTTTTTAATGCTATTGAATCCATGTACACCACTGTTTTTTGAAAGAAGCCTCTAATCCTCACCAAGGCTGCATTCATTTGAACAAAAATATAGTAAAAACAGTAATATTGTGAAATATTACGATTAAATAACAATTATTGTCTATTTTTAATAATTTTTTTTAATGTAAATTATTTGTGTGATGTCAAAGCTGAATTTTCAGCAGGTATTACCCCATTCGTCATTGTAACATGATCCTTAAGAAATCATTGTAATATGCTTATTTGCTGCTCAAGAAACATTTCCTATTATACTCACTGTTGAAAATGGTTGTGCTTAATATTTTTGTGGAAAATGTCAAAAGAACAGAATTTATTTAAAAAAAAAAAAAAGATTTTTGTAACTATGTAAAGGTGTTTACTGTCACTTTTGATCAATTTAATATGTCCTTGCTGAATAAAAGTATTAATTTCTTTCAAAAAATATAAAGAGTGTAAATGAAGATTTTTATGGAATTATTACCCATCATCTGAGCCGCTGCACAGTATGCCCTCTCTGAGAGGTGACCAACGCACATGGAATACTTTGGCCGTGTGACCTGTAAAGACTTTTAGTGGCTGGTCTGAACTGGTGGCCAAGTAATAGACTCGAACATTCTTGTCTTCACAGCCAGTGGCAATCATATCTCTGAGTGCGAGAGAGAGAGAGAGAGAGAGTGAGAGAAAGACTGACACACAATGTATTATAATTGTGATCACAAGAGAAAATAACACTGGTAAAAAAAACTGTTTTTGAAACTGGTTAATACACATACTTGTTATTTTGACTCCAATCACAGCCAAATACTGCTGCTGGATGTTTGTATTTGTGCAACACTTTGCCGTCAAGGGTTCGAATTATGCTGAAAGAAAAAGGACAATTCGGAATGTCATGTCTATGAGGATAATATGGCTTCGTAACACGGATGATAACCACCAGAGGGCACTCCATCCCACACCTCTGTCACTCAGTCTTGGACTTCATTTTCCAATCCTTTGCCCGGACTCCTCAGCACTCATTGTTTGCGCCTGTGTCTCGTTAACCCTATCTGCTCATTCTATATAAGCCTGGTTCATTTTATCATTCATGGTTAAGTCTTTCTAGTGTCAACTGCATTTCTAAGCCTGGTTTCCTGTTTCTTCCATGTCGTGATTCCTGGTCTTGTTACTCTGCCTGTTTTTGGGTTACCCTTTTGCCTGTGATTTTGCCCTGTTGTTATTGTCTGGACTGATTGCTTGTGAATATGACCTTGTGCCCGTTTCTGGACCTTGATTGTGGATTACCCCTTCATTAATTATACTGCATTTGGATCCTCTACCTTCGTGTCACTGTGCAGTTCTTGACAGATTGACTAAGCAGAAACTTGAGAATGCTATTCAAAATTGAAACAGGCTTACCAAAATCCATCACCACTGCATGTGGCTATTCTTTTGGAATCTTTATGGCTCCAGGCAACGCAAAAAATACCATTCTTCCCATGCTGCAACACAATTGCAGTCAAAATAAAGACCCATGCTAATTGTGAATATTGTGCAATTAAAATAGCAATAGAAATGTAAATTAAATATCATAAACCAGAGTTCAATAAAAAACAAGAACTAAAATTTTGTTCAATGCTTGCCTCATTAAATCTTGTGATCATTTTTCCTTTTTTTACATCCCAAATGAAGGCACCATTCCTTGATGTGGCTCCTGCTATGCAGTTCAAGTCTCCTTCGGGTTACAGTGAAAAAGAGAAATGAAGAAAAGAGTTTCATGAATAGCCACAAAAACAAAACCTCTCTGAAACTTTAATGATAACAAGGTCTGTGTATTGTTCTTACCAGGGGCCCACGACAGCGAGTAAACCACTCCCTCATTTCCCGGAGATGTGTACACAGCAGTTAAGGTGTTTATATCCCAAACTTTTATAGTCCCATCAAATGAAGCTGTAGCTAGAAGGTTTGGGTCATCTGGCTTGAATTTGCAGTCAAAGATGGTTTCAACATGACCCTGTGACAAAAAGAATGTCATTAAGTCATAAAACCATTCATGCTTGTATTATAATTGTATAATCATTATGATTGCATTCTTGATTTCAGTGTTATTATTGTCAGTTAAAACAAAACTCTTAAAAAAGTTGTGTTTATTAATTGACATAAAGCTGAAATAAAATATAAATATTAGATGAAGAGCTTATAGAATTTGATGAAATGAAAATGAGAAATATTGGCTTGCCTTGGCAACTAACTGAAACAAAATAAATTGAAGTAGTAAAATTACTAAAACTAGAATAAAAATAAATGAAAGTTAAATAGAAATGTAAAAACACAAATTAATACAAATTACAAAAGCACAAAATTACCCAAATTTAAAGGAGACATATTATGCCCCTTTTTACAATATGTAATATAAGTCTCTGGTGTCCCCAGAATGTGTCTGTGAAGTTTCAGCTCAAAATATTCCACAGATTATTTATTATATCATTTTGAAAATGCCTATTTTGAGTGGAAGCAGAAACACGCTGATTTTCGGGCCTGTCTCTTTAAATGCAAATGAGCTGCTGCTCACCGCCCCCTTTTCCAGAATAGAGCTGCGCCATTACAGCTCTTGTACCTGCTAAAACATCTGTTTTGGTTCAGATTATCATATGTATCGTGCTGAAATCATGCGTTTTAAACCATACGAGTTTAAACTTCTGATATACGGTTTTCTGAGTGCACACATCCGAAGCACACAGACAGAAAGCGGCTGTCACAGCATGTGAGTACTAAACTAAGTTCTTATTCACACACAAGTTTACGTTAAAAACACACATGAGTTACAAAAACAGTCAGTTATGTCTGTGAATGTAAATAGCTGGGAAATAAATCGTATGTTTTTTTTTAGATCTGTGTGGCAGCAGCAATATACAGTAAATAAACGGATAAATCCACTGCTCTGTTGTCTCCTGTGAGGCTGGGACTCTAAACAGTATTCTGTGCTCGTCTGTGCAGCCAATGACAGAACAGTTAGCATGTTTTGCTCAAACTTTCGCCATGGCATTAGAACTAGTACACCGTTGTCGCTTGCAAAACACAATAACGGCGCCATGGGTGTAAACTTTCAGATTAAGGGGCGGTAATATTGTAATGAGATCCCTTTGCCACGTCACCAAGGGAGCTAAATCAGACGCGCTCGTTTTCTCAGACGCTTGCAGAAAAAGGCTTCCCAAAAATAGCCATAAAAAGTTTGGGAAAGTATTCCCAAAGTTACTGGGTTAATATTTTTCACGTTTCCTTGGTTGGTAGATGCACTGGGGACCTGATAATAGCACTTAAAACCTGGAAAAGTCAGATTTTCATGATATGTCACCTTTAAACTAAAATAAAATGAAATAAGAAAATATAAAAAATAAAAGCTAATTGAGAATATTACTAAAAACTATAATTAATATTATATTATATAATAGCATATTCAGATTCTGATTCGCTGACAAACTTGAAACTGAATTGAAATACAGTAAAAATATGTGGTAATGTATGTGACACAGTCAAAAGGTGAGCCAGACAAAATATGCTTAATCAGTGGCTCAAGGAAAAAGTTCGGCACATGTCTTGAAATAACCATAAGTACATATGGTATTAGTGGTATAAACAAAATATTTGAGTTCAGTCTGATGACTTATTGAAAATGAATGCAGGACCACTTCAGAAAATTAATGCACACCCGAGGTCTGCACATTTTGCTTTATATTGTGGGCGTATTATCACCTCAGGTGTGCATTCATTTATGATAATTCAGGGGTCAATTATTGTTTACTTAACAATGGGTTGAAAAGGTTTTGTTGCATTTTCTTTGTCAGTAATAACAAACAAGGCAACTTAAAGAGCTGTTTGTCTGAGAAAATAACATGTATACTTGCTGAATTGATCAGATGACCTTTAAAATCAGCACAAGGACTGAAGGGCACCTCTTCAACAGCAAGATGACTAATATAAAACATAATTTTAAGCTTTAGGTGCTTGCATCAATGCATTCACTGTATAATTACAATATAACCTAAAAAAAATCCCTGTCTTTTTTAAGTGTAGAGTACTTTCATGATATTAAATATAAAAACTATAATAATAATTTTAAGGTTTTTCAATATATGTTAGCTCACAGGTAACAACATGTCACTTTTCCTACCAGATCCCGAAGGAAGTCCCACTTTTTGGTGCCCATATCATATAGTCCAACCCCCCCATCCATGAAACAGCAGACAGCGTGGCCGGGTGGGAGGGAGAAGGCCTGGTTCTGTGAAAGAGTAGGTGGAGGCACAGCCTCGCTAGTGGAGGAGGTGTAGTGATTCTTGGAAGGGGAATTCGAGCTGAAAGCTAAAAGAGAGATGACAACATTGACTATGTTTACTTGTGCACCAATAATCTGCTTATTTCGATTAATTAGAGTAAGGATTAAGAAGTTTACATGACATGAGCAAACCTCTTCACTCACGTTTTCTATGAAGTGTGGGTGGTTATTTTTACTGCCAATTACCACAAATGATAAACTCACATACAGTAGGTGTGTTACTGGCCACTGTTTTAACCTACTTAAGTCAAAGGCGAAACACATTTCTATGGACGTATTGGATGGTTATTTGGCACCACGATAAAAATTAAATGTGATAGAAATGCCACTGCAAATGGGGTTGCCTACGCTGCCATCACATTCTTTGCACCATCTCTGGATGAAGATAAGGAGCAGAGACTGGTGGCTGTTGTGCTGACAGTTCAGCGTTTTTGAGGGAAAACTTTAGAAACTCTGACACAGAGTTCATTCATGGAGATGTGTGAACAGCACACGTCATCCGTGTACATCTGACACACTTGGTCAGAGTGGAAACGAAGCGTGTTAAGGTGTTTACATGGCAGTTTATTGTGATTAAAATTGGCATACGCCACAAATTTTACTACCGTTATGATTACTACGATTATGAGCTTAATCACATAAATTTGATGTGTTTACATGAGGTAAAGTTTAATCGCAATATTGCCTATATCTCATTATAATCGCATTATGAGGGTGCATGTAAACATAGTCAATGTGATGGAGAACACAGTATACAGAAGTGATAAAAAACAAAACATACATTTCTTCGCTGGTGGGGAATTTAAAACATGAAGTGCATGGAAGCCGGTTTTCTTCAGTTTGAAGTTATCCAGAGGTGTCGCTCTTGATACGTTCCATATTCTCAGCACGCCAACTTGAGAATCTTGAGGATTCAATATAATAATTTTTGTTTTACTGATGCTATACAAATACATAATTGAGTGTTCCATTTCAAACTACCATTACACCCCAGCTGTTTTACGTAAAAATGAAAAAGTAAATAATAATTAAATGAGAGTTCTAAAATCAGATAAAAGTTGGCCTGTTAATCTAAAAACTACCATTTCCCAATGGTACTTCTGTGAGTATTTATCTTACCCCCTGTGATAAACATGCCAGGGGCACTGGGGACCCAAGCCAGGCACTGCACAGAGGCAGCGGCACTTGGGAAACTAAAGGTAGTGATGCAGGATAAAGATTCAGAGTCCAGCAGTCTGATGCCATTGTGCATGTTGGCAATCAGCAGATAGTCTGTGCTGAGAGGGTCCCACTCTAGAGCTGTGACAGGGTCTTCTTCATCTGTGCCTTCTAACGACTCGGGACGCAGTACATGCTTCTGATTCTTTGAGCCTAAAGTAATATAATTAAAAGAATTGCAAGTTATTTTGCATCTTAGTCTTGGGCAATTTTAAATACACAAGTCCAGGCACTAATAATAATATGAACTGCATTTAATTTGGATATAGTTCATATAATTAAATATTATATATTGTTATTATTATTATTATATGTTTAAAAAATGTTTAACTGCAGTATGTTGATGTCATGTTAGATTTTAGTATTTTGTATTAAACAGAAAATTCTGTCTATTTACTCACCCTCATGTTAGTCCAAACCTACATGACTTTCTTTCTTCCACTGTGGCTGCCCCGGAAATTGCATAGTAGGTACAAAATTTGGTTTGAAACTTACTTTGCGACCACAAAAAAAGTATGTTCTATATAGAATGAATGTAATACTATATCCGCCATGCTTTAGGTCATGTGACCTATGGCGTGTCGCTTCTCTGCCATTCACAAGTCCTCTGTCGTGGCCTCATGGGATAGTAAAGTGTCCACTGGATGCACACTTTTAAATCTCTATGAATTCGGAACATACTATTCACCTCATATACTATTTTTCATCTACTACCGTTTATAGTATTGAAGTAGGCATGTTCGGATACAAGGTCAGTGTTTGGTGAAAATTGTTTGGCTAACATTCTTCAAAATATCTTTGTTTGTGTTCCGCGGAAGAAAGAAATGGATAAAGGTTTGAAATGACATGTTTCTTGTATAAAAAATAAAAAAAACATGAACCAACATCAGAAGTCATGCTACCTGGTTGAAAGATGGACAAACTGCCATCAGTGTGTCCAAATACCACTTTTCCCTTCTTCAGTGGATGCCAGCGGAACAGGCAGATATCTGAGAGGAAACTGTGAGCCTCCTTGTGCACTGTGACTCCTAAGTCTGGCCCAGAGATGGTCCATATATACAGAGGACCCCGGTGGGATACGAACGCAATGCTATCACTTGCATTCCAGCACCAGCTTAGAGAAGCTGGGATACCTGAAAACACCCGTTTAGGCAAGTACAAGACCTCACATGAATTAATCGCAAACAGAAACAGGCATTTTGAGTGATGTCTTGGAGGACACATGCTGTCAGGTGGAATATGAGTCCTGAGGCGGTGTGTATTTCTTTGGATACTAGTGTAAGTGTGTTGGAACTGGTACCTTTGGTGTTGTCAAGCCGTGTAACCGCCTTTTGCTCGGCTACATTCCAGATGATGAGCAGGTTATCAGCGCTAGCACTGGCAAACACCTCAGGGTTGTGTGGACACCACGATATAGCTGTGATTGTCTTTTTGTGTTCAGACATGATTGCTTGCAGCTTAAATTCATTATATCTGTGATCAAGCTAGAAAGACAGACTTCAATCAGTGCCATTTAAAAAAATATATAAAAAAATTCAAGCCTGAATTCAAAATGTAAGTCACATTTGTAGGATGTTACAGGGTTCACCAGAAAAATGAAAATTCAAATAAGAATATTTTTAATTAAACCTGAGAGATTTATGTCCCTCCATTAAAAATCTATTCCACCAAAACTTCAAAATGTTAATAAAGGCATTGTAAAAGTCATTCATATGAATAGATCAAACCGCGTCAAGCAAACACGTTTGAGCTTCCATATACCATATTAGATGCGCTCTATGTATATGCATTGATCAATGTTTATACTCTTATTAAAACTCTCAGGTTGCATTAAAAATCGCTTTTTGTGTTTTGAAGATGAGCAAAAGTCTTATGGGTTTGGAACGACATAAGGGTGAGTAAATGATGACAGAATTTTCATTTTTGGGTGAAGAAAGAGTAATTTTCTTCATTGACAGACTATTGTTTACCTCAATTCACATTCCAATAGTTTGCACTTACTTGGTACACATATATGGCAAGCGTGGCACAATACGCAAACCTGTCCCCACTGGCAGCACACACGTCTTTGTTCCAGGGCTGGCATCCAGCGGCCAACAGGCCAACCTGCTTCACCTGAGACATCTTTACCTGGGCGAAGAGATGCCAGTAACACCACTGAGGATCTGCAACATGTCCATTGATCTCAGCAATCATATAAAAAACACAGGTGTGGGGTTGTGAAAACAGACATTAAAGTTAGTGAGTCCAAAATAGTTGATTCTGAATAACCCTAGATTCAAGGTCCACTAGCACAGGAATAGACCCTCATTGTTGACTCTCCTGCTCTGTCCGATATCACTCACTTGTTCACTCATTCTCTAATCCCTATATAGTGCATGACAGTTGAGTGCACTAGGCTATATCAGCAAAGAGTAAACAAAATGATGCGAGGAATTCGTACACTGATGTAATAGAGAGCTGGAGCTGTAGCAACAACATTCTCACATACTTTTATCCTATTTTGCACTGTAATTATACATACTTCTGTGCCAGCTTTGTAGTTTCACTGATGTTATATTAAAGCAATAAATATTAATTTGGGCATTTTAACGCAATCACCTAATTCAGCAAAGAATACATCATGTTCAAATAACTCAATCTTCTAGTGATGAATGCCAGACTTCTCCAATAAAATACTTCTCCAATCAACTAAAAACTCTATCCAATCAACAACCAATGGATAGAACCTACATTTTTTTCCTGTTTGGATAATCAATTTCACTCGGATGTATGTCACAATACGGAAGAAATTATCTGACTGTCGCTACAACTATCATTACACAGCGACTTTAACATACATCTAAATAACATTAATCTGACCGTAATATTTAAATAGCAGCTTACAATGAGATAAACTTTAAGACTGAAAAAACAAAACAAAACCATATGTAACTGAGTGAAATCTTTAGACCTAATAATACCAGACCTCACTCAGTTGCTTCTAAGCTCCATTTGGGCCCATTCGTGTTAAGTAAAACATGCTTTCAAATGTATGTCTCAAGAGACCCGCATTCTGTTCCATTCTTGTCCCATTGAGCTGAGGCAGCTCCTACCTTTGGTTCATTGTGATATCTGCTGAACCAGCACAGGCTTTCCATGTCTGCTATCCTCTCGCCTTCACAGACGCAAAGCTGAATGAGGCTCTGCGACTACAAGAAAAAGAGCTGCTTCAATAGTGTGTGCGACTGTTGTCCACTGCACAAGTGCACGTGTATGTAGAAATGGGGGTAGAGGAAGAGAGAAAGAGAACATGCCCATTGACTGGTTCAGGCTGCTCATGTGGGAGAGTGAGAGCGACAGAACAGCTCCCGCCGGTAGCCAGGCAACAGCAAGATCCCTTCATTTAAACTCCCTCACTTTCCCCCTCCCCGACATATGCACAACCACGAAACTCATCTCACCCCTGCACAGCCTTCTTGAAGGTGTTTATTCTTCCTTTTGCTCGTCATGATTAACATGCACATATAAACTGTCCAGCATGACACACACATACACACAACACATGCACAAATTCACACAGCCCACACTGCACACACAGCAGGGCATTTTGTCCAAAATGATATAAATATAAATAAGCCCAATTTAAACCATTTTAAAGGGCTTCCATTTAAATCATCTTACAAATGCAAAAAAATGCAAATGCCAAAATGGCCTCCTAAGTGGCTTGTTTACACAGGCAGGACATATGTTGCCTTCATGTGCTATAGGAAATATCCTGATTCCCAATTCTGAAGTCGTAATTACGAGTTCAAGTGCTTTGCTATCATAAATGTGTAGCTTCATGTATGTTGTCAAACATACATAAGCCGCTCTAGTTTATACTCTTACTGCACTAGATAGGCAGCTTGCTGACAATTCTGGAATCAAATACATGTTATTTACGCTGTGTATAAAACATACAATATGCATATATTGGTTATTTATATATGTAAAATGCAAGACTTTAACGTCAAGACAAGGCAACGTAGCTGTTGTGGTAAAAATGAATAAAACTACCAGTCACTACAGGAATTGCTCTCCACTCCGCCATGCTTAAAGTTTATAGACTGCCCAAGTTCTCAAAGTTTCCCCAGTTGTTAATATGACTTTAGAGGCCATTCATGTCCAATGTCTACGAAACTAGGAAACTATGATTAATTCAGATAGCTTGTGAAGGCAGCAATAATGAGATGTCTGAGAGACAGGAGATCAAATAGTGGGTGATCTCTGAGAAATGTGTTTGTGTGTTTGTTTATGACTCCGACCTCAGGCCGCCAAATGCCACAGAGATCGTGATCAGCAAAAGTTTGGCTCTATTAGTGATGTCACCCCCTCAACACCTCCTACCCCTTCGGCTGGGCTGCGGGGGAGAGCGTGAGTGAAATACAAACAGAGCAAAACACACACGGAGGGAGAGCGAGAGATTGGCCAATCATGAAACCGTTTCCTTGGTGATGAAGACTTGAACTCCAAGAGGCGGTTGAGATGAAGTGGCAGGAGCTCTGCTGGAGAGGGCTAGAGTGCCGGCCAGCATCAAACATCCTACACCTGGGTAACACATGCACCGTATCGACGTACATCCTACATTTGCTCCTACACCACATACATAAGCTTGTCGTGTCGGCCCACACACTTCCTTGAGTAACTTCTGTGAGTCACACATGGCCCATTCATCTACACTGAAAACCACATTACAAGCATTTAAAAAAAAAAAAATTCTAGATGATGTTCTGACATCATATTACACAAAAGTAAAGTCCTTGAGTAAATTGCCAAATGGCAATTTCTTTCCCAGACAATGCATTTCCATACAAATAGCACTGAACTGAGATCTGTAATAACATTTGCATTATTTAGATAGCTCGGTAAGTATCTCTCTTTTATCACGAACATAAGAATACCTACATGCTTACTACTGCCTGAGCACAAATCCAAAAAGATCAGGGCACATGCAAGAACTGGAACTGAACAAACAGCCTACTGCATAAATGAAGCAAACATTGTTTTTTGAATAAAGCACTGGAGCCTATTCTCTGAAGAATTTGCTTTCTATGATATTGGGACAATACTGTGACCACAGAAATCGCATTGCATGCCACAGATAGCCGTTAATTCAATGCAAGATTCACACAGATACTTCCATTATCCTACCCTCATATAAATCTATGAATAGACCAGAATGTCCAAGCTATTATTGTGTGATAGTAAAACAAAGATCCCAAAAACCATGTCTGTAGGTTAGAGATTGTCACTATCGCCCCAGCTACAGACCCATTTGTTAGAATAAAAGCACTTTACTTTGTCCAGAGAAGACAGTCGCTGCTGTATGGTTCAATTTCCATACGGAAATGATATCAAGAGTATTGTATTACATATACATAAACATACATATTTGTATGGGCTATATAAATGCTATGAAATTGTTCCAATGTTTAATAGGTTTCATATATATGTTTAACTTTTGATATATGACAATGTTCTTCATTTAGGACAATTTTATATATGTGACCCTGGACCACAAAACCAGTCATAAGGGTAAATCTTTCGAAATTGAGATTTATAAATCATATAAATGAATAAATAAGCTTTCCATTGATGTATGGTTTGTTAGGATAGGACCAGATTTGGCCGAGATACAACTATTTGAAAATCTGGAATCTGAGGGTGCAAAAAATCTAAATACTGAGAAAATCGCCTTTAAAGTCGTCCAAATGAAGTTCTTAGCAATGCATATTACTAATCAAAAATTAAGTTTTAATATATTTACAGTAGGAAATTTACAAAATATCTTCATGGAACATGATCTTTACTTAATATCCTAATGATTTTTGGCCCATACCATGTATTTTTTTGCTATTGCTACAAATATATCCCAGCGACTTAAGACTGGTTTTGTGGTCCAGAGTCACATATGTACATATATTACATTTGCGTACTGAGGTATAAGTATATGTTTATATATCATGTAAATATAAAGGGAGCCAGAGGGGTTAAAGTTCCACAGGAGACAATTGTGATATAATGTAAAAATAGGGGCAATAGTAATATCGATATGCAAAATTTTGATAAAACAGGATATCTTAAGTAACATTCATACTAGATAAGTAAATGGCAGCAAATGTTGGTTTAGGGAGGTGGGTGAGGTGATGTTGGATTAGTATAATCTTACTCAAAGGGCACATTATCTTGTCTCCTCCTAATATGGGGAAATAAATGTGCTACAATCACCTTTAACAAAGTGAAAATTTGAAGTCTCCAAATATATGTGACAGTTTCAAGGATGCTCATTAGATACATAAAACTTTTTTTTATATATAAATATTAGTGTATCTTCTAGTTCAAATAGCATTCAGAAGGTTGCAGATTTATGTAACTAATAAGAGTCCCTGAAATTGTTACATATATTTGGAAACTTGAGACTTTCACTTTGTTATTGATTAATTGCACATTTACTTAAAACTAGCTTTAAGATGTTGGTCGCAATGTTAGATCAGACACAGCAACAAACAGGTGTTTAGTAAAGTGCCGTTTTTTTTTGTTGTTGGGTTTTTATTTTTTTTTGCTATTGAGTGTTTTATCAAAAATAACATCAAAAGGGCCTATAGTCCCGCACCCAATCATGAAAAGATAGAAGCGAATAGCAGCCATGTCTCTCATTGTCTGCAGCACTAAAACAAAAGCACCAAAGCTTTTCATAAAACAGCACATGCAGCTGAAGCTTATTTCTGACTTGAGTAAACTTTATAGCAATGAATAAGTTTACATTTAGTAGGTAAATAAATCAAGAAATGCATAATTCTCTAAGAGAGTGATCATATTAAATTATGTTTTAAGAATGTACATTTTGGTGGTGAAACAATTTTCACTCAAAAACTGTTAGTAAATTTCACAAATAATTACAAAGAAATGTCAAGTAACACATTGAATTGAATGTACATTTTCTAAATAGAAAAACTGAAATAGCATCTTGTAAAACACTCCAATAATCTTTGTTTTATTTGCAACTTTGAACTTTTTTTTAGAGTATTAACAATGCAAAGTGGCTGTTTCACAGCTGTTCGTCTTATATATCCCAACCATTATTACAATTGATTTACTTTTTAATTTACTGTATTTATTTATTTTTTTGCAAGAATATCAGCCACACAACAGACCCAATAAATAGAGATATTTTCCCCAAAAACTGAAAGTGTTAACATGTTAACTACAAACACATGACATTAACAGAGATTTTATTCATAAAATAAATATGTACTGTATTGACAGCCCTAATCATTTTACTTTTAAGTCATACTTTCTGTTTTACATGATTTAACAAAGCAAAACTGAACCAATGTCATGCTATTGCAATGAGAAACTTACTACATTGAGCACTGGCACACAATCCCACTCTCTCTACATGGGGCCTAAAGAGGATAAAAAAGATTGACAACGAAAGAAACATTGGCCACTCTGCATATCTAGTATTTTTCTAGTGATGAGGATCTTCACTCAACATTATACATAGTTTTTTTTTTTAATACTCTGAACAACACCATCTTCCCTATTTTCTCTTTATATTCAAATACTCATCACCTTAACCACGTGCACATCTTCAATTACTTAATCAGTAAATCTTTTCCTCTAATCACCTCATAGGGACTAGGATATAAGATTCCCCAGGGACAGTGTAAACACTCTTCAGTATCTGACAGTGATTGCATCAAGCAGATCTCCTACGATATAACAAAGAGGGCACACTTTCCCACTTTTAATAAAGTGACTCAACAGAACTACCAATTCCGCGCACACAGCCTATATGCCAAAAACCAAACGTAAATAGGCATGCTAACTATTCTAACATGAATCGTGCATGAGGTCTCATAACGTGTTCCACAAGTGAGCCAACGTGTCAAGTGAATGGCTGCTTGGCTGCATTTCCAATTTCACCTGTCTCAAGAAGCGCTGGCCATTAGTCCTGCTTGTCTATGCGTCTTGGCAAGAGAAAGCTGATTATGTATCTCATTTCTCACTGTGTCTAATCTGCCCACTGTCTGCTCAGATGCTCAAAATCATAATGAAATCTGTGATGAGGCTCTGATATGCATTAGCAGACCACTATCAGCACTAATGGAGCATCTGGTGCATTCCCTCAATGACAGTTCCTCTGGAGTTCTTCCAAATCACCTTCAGAAAAGTTACAACACAGACAGTACAATAAATAATCAGAATAGGCTACTACTGCCTTTTCAGCTTTGTAACCGCAAAATCTCTGTAAATGTATTTCAGAAGGAACCCTCTCAAAAAGGACATGAAACACAATTCTATGTTCTTTACAGTGCTATTGTTTTTTCTTCTTGCTTTCTTTCTGGCTTTTTCTTTCACAGCAACAATTATGAACAATGCTGATCACGGACCGGTCCATATAAGCAGGGTTGGCAAAGTAGTTTTTTAATGAGCAGCACATGTATCCAAACGTCTCGTTATGTGGAAAATAAGCAAATATACTCGAAGTTTGCGTTGAAAACAGAAATGAAACGTGAGCAAAAATGAAGAAGATCTCTTACCTCTCTCTATGTCAGTGGACAGCGACCTGGTGCTGAGATTAGGTGTATCGCTGACGGACAAACACTTGGTTTATGTAGTTTGTTAACGCTGTTTCCGATTCATTGCGTCGATTGGTCAAGTCGAGGCATGACGTCACACGCTGTCCCTGTTTTTGAACGCTGATTGGTCATTTGCCTGATCAATCAACGCAAATCATAGACCAAAATCCATGTAATCTTCAGTCTGGGAGGTGCTCAGGTGCCTGGTTTTCTTGTATTTGTAGTCCAAACGGTTGGCCACTTCTCGTTGAAAAAAACAACAACAACAAAGGAATTGTTGCAGTTTTGTGTAATTTGGCAATCGTTCATTCAAATTGATTGCATGTGGCTAGCATATCCGACTGTGAAGGCTGCGTAAGGGAGAGAATATGATGCATTATTTATCCGCCAGTCTTTTCACACAGATATTGAGTTTCATTAGCGGACTTTCACCCCTCGCATGTTGCACATGGCAATTATAACACATAACGGTAATAAACTATAACGGTTTTGCATAAAGATTATATCTGCTTGTGGTCGCGTATCATCGTTATTTACTGTAGATAAGAAAGGATTATTCGTTTATTCAATAGTGTAGCTATATCACATGGAGAGTTCAACTCCTGTATTGTACCAGCAGAGAGCACTGCTAACCTTACTCATATCATTTTGTGAACCATTGCACACCATAGAAGGGTGTGTTCAGAGTAAATACTGAAAAAGAAGCCGGTATTGTCGAATAAAAAAACAAAAGAATGAGACCTTACACCTTAGCAACGGCTTCCCACTGTCATGGAAAAACCAAAAAAGATCACCTGGAATATTTGTAAAAAATTTTTTTTAAATAAATAACGAAATCATAGAAATGCCATGGAAATTTCTGTAGTACATATATTCAAGTTATCCTCGAGCTCTATATATTTAATCAACAAGACAAGAGCATGTTGTTACCACGACAAAACGTGAATATGGAACTACACACAGAAATAAACAAATGAATTAAAAATAAACTTTTATTTTTGTAGTTGGTTCTTGTAGTTATTTTTGTAGTCCTCGTATATTAATGCACGAATATGTAGCCTATGTGTAGCGTATTTATTTATTTATTAGGTTTTTGTAGGTTTCGCCTTCCATGTAATCAGCAGAAAAATTACATTTTTATATTTTTTTATATTATTATACAATTATAATCTAGCCTATTAGTAATCTAATATAACTAAGAGACAAAGCACAGGCTAATATAATAAACAAAGCAATCTCAGTTATAAAATAGAAAAAAACAACAATAATATAATAATTCTTTAAATTCTTTAAATAGCTTTTACATTCTAAAATTGAGTACGTTTTGAGAATTTAAGTTCATGAGGTTTATCAAACAACTTGCCATTGATAAGTTTTCCCCGCCTGTTAGTGATTGTGACGTCACCTCATTAATAAACTGACGATCGCGCTACCAGCTCTCAGTGTCAAACTCTTCAGCTGTGGACTTTTTCCCCAGTGTCAAGCTCTTAGTATCAAACATGGGTAAGTCATTGCTTTGTCGTTTTAACTGAGGTCGAGAAGACGACTTCGAAAAGTTGCCGAGGTGAACCGAGGTGTGTGTGAAGTGCAAGTACGACCACTCAGTAGGGGGAATGACAGAATGCTAAAGGTCTAAGTTTGTTTCTGCTGCTTTTACACATGTTGTCAAGCAGCTGCCGCTATGTGATTGAACTGTTTTGATTCAACAAGTTGCCACTTACTGAGAGAAAGTGCTGAGAGTGTTTATAAAATCAACTTAAATATAATAAGTAGCTCACAGAAATGTAGTGTTTGTAATAATTTACCTACATTTGGAACATGTAGGTAAATTATTAGTACATACAAAAGATGTTTGGAAGAATGACAACTTAAGTCACCATATTGCATCTTTGCTCCATACATTGAAAGTGAATGGTGACTGTCATAATAACATCTCCTGTTGTGCTCCACAGTAGGCAAAAAAAAGAGGGGTTCAAACAAGAAGTAAATGATGATAGAATTTTCATTTTAGGTAAGCTGTTATTTTTAGGAAAATGACATGGATAAAGCAGCATTGTTAGGAAGATTATATAAGGATTGTCTCCCTTTCAGTTTGCAGTGGAATATGTAAGCAATGTATCTGGTATACTCTATGTAAGCAAACATGCCTTTCTCTATTGATATCGATTTAGTAAGTTGCCCAAGCTCATAATCAGATTACTGTGATTGTACCTGGTGCAGATAAAGAGAACCAACTGTGCCTTTTAATGTTTTGAGTTTGCAGCAACATATTACAAACTACTTCCAAATGGTTAACAGACAAGTGTTCTCAACTCTTTATCTGTGATAAGACACGATTGTGATCTAAACAAGATGTTTTCCAGTGGGAAAACCTGAGGTCCCCATATCCTGTTGTTGTTGTTTTTTTTTCCTTCAGACACCATGCAAACATGACAGAGGAATAGGCTTATTATTGTCAGGAAAACTCATCAAAAATACAGGAAACGTTCACATCAGCCATGGAACAGTGGAAAGTAGAGGTGCAGAAGTTCATGGTTACCTCACTAATCAAATGCACCTTGTGTGTAATGTGCAGAACTGACCACCTGCTGCAGAATCAATCATAGCTCTTTAAAACCCTTAGACCTGCTTCAGAGCACAAATTGAATGGATTCTTTATAGGCACAGAAAAGTTTGTTCTTATTATGTGTATTTTAGATCTGGGTCTTGGCATCTGAAAGGCACTGCTCTTCTGGGGTTCTCACTCCATGCTCTGTTTACCAGTTATAGTTGAAATATGAAAAATGACAACACTCGTTTATGCTGAAGAAAGACAGACTTTGTTGAAGCTCTCATTCATGGTGCCTGCTGATGGCCAGTCCCCTGTGTGTTCTGTCTAATATATGCACGGAGTCACATGAGGGATAAATAGCCACATTATGTCTCTCTGTTAGCCGCCTCCAAACAGTCTCCTCTTGTGTGGGGGGCCTTTGATAATCCTGACAAGCGCCTCTGTTTTTGTGAGATCACCCTCCCCTCCCACCACCCTGTTCTCACTCTTCTTTCACTGGCTGTCGATTGGTCTAATGAGCAGAACATGGGTTTGGGTTTATAGGGTTAATGGATTTAAAACTGGAATGCTGTCTCCTAGGCTGCAGCCGTGTTCTGCTACAGATGTCCAGTTAAAAGGTCAGCCAGTGCCTTTGGCGTGTGTATGTGTTTCTGTGTGAGGGTACAAGTGCAACGTGTGCCACTGCCACACCAATATCTGTATTTTTGCCCATATGGGTATGTGTTGGAAGCTCCATATATTGTGAACGTATATCGTCTGCATGACGCAGCTGTTCAGTTGCTGTTGGCGAAACACTGAAACAGTGTTGTGACGATAGTGGGGGAATTATATTCAAATACATACAAATAATACATTAAAAAAATACATTAACAGTTCATACAGCGACTTGAATACATCTTTTCTCATAATGAAAATAAGCCTCATTAAAGAATGAAAGGAAAAATTTAAATAGTTTATCTGTCTTGTATTATTATTTCTTAGAGGAATAGTAGAAAAATATCGATAAAAATAGAGAAATATTTTACTGAAACTGCTTCACTGCTTCCTTAATATTTGAAAAATGTTTGTCAACCAGATCAAACTTATGTGGTGCAAACAGCATGCAGAAAAATATGTCATGGAGAGGGGACCCCAGCAGACCATCATGACTGTTTGTCAAGAGACTCCACAAATGCTTAATGATATTTATGAAATAATAATTCAGAAAAAATCATATTGTAAATAATGTTTTCCCCCAAAATAATTGAGATATATAAAATAAAATATTTATATTTCATTTCATGTGGTTACACCACACATTGTATGAGGCATTAAATTTAAACTTTTCTTAAAAATATTTTTCTTTTTTTTTTCAAAACCATATGAACCAACGTGAATACATTAAGAACTTGTAGCATTTTAAACTAGATTTTAAAAGCTTTTTCTTTTCTTTTTTTTTTTACATTTTCTTTATTTCAGACATTCATATATGTAATTAACCCAAATTAATTGGAGCAAATGAACAGAAACCGCTGATCTATGTACATAATTTAACTCTCAGATGGCAGTGGCACAAAGCATATTCACTCAACTGGCATTCTGTTTATTGATCTAATTATAGGAGCAACTATAACAATAACAACAACAACATAGAGGAACAATATCCTTAGAATCACTTTTTTTTTTTTTTTAGAACATTTTCTTTTCAGGTAATGAATGGTAAAACATTGACAGCCAATCAAAATCAATCTGACTTTAAATTATGTGCTGTGAGAATGTGCAGATGTGAGAAAGTATCATTGTAATATATGTGCAGATGTGAGAATGTATCATTGTAATATAGTTACAGTTATTAGTTTTTCTTGGTGTGAATGGGCCTTAAAGACCTGGGAAATCCATTGTTCCATGAATGGTAAGTGACTTTTGGATATGATTCCCCTTTTTTCCACCATTTCCTGTATGGAATGACAAAGTGAAAACTTCAAAAACAGACAATATATTCTCAAAGCTGGCCAAATCTGCAAAAACTGGCTTGTATCCTACATATTTTCCTTTCTTTATTCTCTTCTGAGACATGCCATTTAACATTTCCAAAGGAATAATAAACAGTCTTCAGAAGAGATTGGAGTTCAGTTAGGTTTGACCCTCCCTCACGTTTCCCTGTTTTCATTCCCCCTTCTGAGACTGTTTTCATTTATTCTGGTAGAAAACAAATCTGCTTGCTCTTGCAATCACAGCAGTGGATCTTGAGGCTGTGAGTGATTTCTCTAGTGTGGTAAGAACCTTCCTCTTGGAATCTGCTCACTGGTAGTCTAAGAGGAAACTCTGGATTTTCTGTGTCCCTGAGCAGTATTAAAACACCATGATCCCAGACCACAAATAGAAAATTGGGGAATGTGTTTGATAAACTGTTAATTAATAGCATGTTTACTAGCTCAGACTTGCAAATAAATTTGGCTTTTTATTGTGTCCTAATAGCCATATTTCTTCCAAATCCATCACCTCTGAGGAGAACATTAGATAAAAAGACGTAGACACTTATGCAACTAGTGTCTAAACCAGTAAAATATTAGGAGACATATCATGGCCTGCGGTGAATTCCCACTGTCTGTCAGTCTAGTAATGCAAAGCCTTTAGTGGAAACTAGACCCTGGAGCAGTATCAACTGCTGATGGGAAATACAGACATCTGTGCTGGAAGCGCATAAGTCTTTTGCTCCGCAGTATTTTTGTTAGTCTGCTTACTGATTTTAGTCTACGGCCAGAATAAATCATCTTTCAATGAGATGAAGATTGTTTTAAAGACAACTATTTGCCATTGTGCACAGTTTAGTCCATTGAATTGTTTCCTTTTATTGTATCATATTGTTCTGTGTAGCTTCTAGTTCTTCTTGGTATTTCTAATCTTAAAGGCTTTGGGTGTAGCCAAGTCCACTGTGACCAGGGCTCTATTCAGTCCCCTGCGGAATCCATGCAATGTGACGCAACCGACCTGACCTTTCAGTATAATAGCTACTGTAGCAACGCTCAGGGTCAGTTAAGTAACAAACACAATAGCACATGTCGAAACAAATGCTTCACATCTTGGATCAGTGTTTGAATTGGTTCTCAGATAAACAGTTATTCTTTAGTCTGTTGTTTTTGAGTCTTATGTGCATTTAGCATTTAACTTTCATTCAACATATTCTTTATTTTTGTATATCATATTCTACATTGAAGTAATCTGTTCATTCAGAAAAGAAAAAAAAAAATCTGTGATTATTTACTGACCGTTTTGTTGGTCGTAACCTGTATGCCCTTTTTTATTTTTATTTTCCATTGTAGCGGAAGGAGAATTTGACAAAATAGAATTTGATATGAGATTTTGAGTTGTCCATACATCAACAGTTTTTGTGACCAAGTCTGTCAAGCTCCAAAATGGCAAAAAAAAAAAAAAACCACACACACACGAGAAAAGCAGCCTTTATGACTACATTTGACAACAGGCTTGATGGATCTGCAATGAAGGACACGATTTCCGGACCGGTGACAGGTGTAGGGCCGAATTCTTCACCCCTGTCAGATTATGCATCCCCTAGTATTGGTAGGTTTAGGAGTAGGTGTGGGTGCACCCCTGTCAGATTATGCATCCCCTAGTATTGGTAGGTTTAGGAGCAGGTGTGGGTGCACCCCTGTCAGATTATGCATACCCTAGTATTGGTAGGTTTAGGAGTAGGTGTGGGTGCACCCCTGTCAGATTATGCATCCCCTAGTATTGGTAGGTTTAGGAGTAGGTGTGGGTGCACCCCTGCCAGATTATGCACCCCCTCGTTGAAGTCGCTAACTGATTGCCTAAACCTACCAATACTAGGGGGTGCATTCTCTGGGCAGGGTGCAGAATTCGGCACAACAGTAATTTCCTAACTGTGAGTGAAGAAGACAAAAAGTTTGCAATCTGTAATACATGTAGGGTCAAAGTAAACCTTGGGGGAACCACAGGGCTTGATTAACGCATGTCTGGGACAAGTAGATTTTTTTTAAAGGGGTAAGTGAGAGAGAATTTTACTTTCCCGATTGGACAAGAATCCTGATTAAAACATCAATAACAAAAATAACAAGGGAAGCACTGAAACTTGGCCGCCAAAAGTTTTCACACGAATAATTTTGATTTTATTGCATTCAGTGTAAACGGCGACTGATAATGTATTTATGTCGTGCCATGAGGCTCACGCAGTTTGAGTGTGAGACTCGTGCAGAAATCAAAACAAATGAGCGCAACAGCACACAAAGTAACTCACAGAAAGTTTTAGATGCATACTGCGGTAGGAAAAAAATAGATTTATAATATATGATATAGGTAAGCAACATTACACAGCCAAGATGTTTCCCCAAATATCAACACGATTGCAATGTGACACTGATTTTATACAATAGTAGTTCAATAAACAAGAAGGTAAAATTAAGTGACTTACATTTTAGACACAATATTGACTGTTTTTGCTCAATTTCGCAAATGAAATTAGTTCCAATTTTGTTGTGTGTCTCCGAGCAACACACAGCAGTGTTTCGTTACTGAATGAATCCACGTTTTTGAATGAATCGAATGAGTCAATGATTCAGGAACCCATTCATAAAGACAGTCACTTGCCTCGTTTCTGAATGAATCAGCTGTTTGAACAAATCGGTTGAACGAATGACTAAATGACTCACTCATTAAAACATTATAAAATTATTATGCATTTGCAATTTTGTGGTGTAAATGCATTTATGGCACCTCAGCTTCATCAGACAGTCTGTGTAAATACATCTAATGCCACTTCAGATGCAGCTTCTGTGTTTCCTGATTATTATAACTGAATTAATTGAAACAATGTAAGAATTTGATGTGAAAGATGACATTTAATAAGGTTAGGGGAAAAAAATTATAAACACGGTGGGAAACGACATCTGTTTTGTAATATACAGCTACTCCCCCAGGTGAAAAAGAAATATATTTAAATTGTGCTTTTTCAGACATACTTACTATATTTAAATTATACTATACTAAGTGCATATTAAATGTATTATTTTGAAACAACTTTAAGTATGTGTATTTCAAGATATGTTTAAGTTTTCAGTATATACACACACATACACACTTTGATATCTAGAAAACTGTAATGTATTATATATTGTTGTGTACATTACAGATATTCAAAGTACACTACAAAAGGACAGCAGCATATATACTTTGGTGAAAAACAAAACATACTATTAAATGTAT
>NW_015627959.1:1349870-1353576 GCF_001515625.1 Sinocyclocheilus rhinocerous
ACTTAATTTTTGATGTAAGTACATAGTAATGAAGGCCATTTAATATAAAGTGGGGCCAAAACTTTTATTTTGATTAAAGATTTAAAGATAATTAAGTTTCATTGAATGAAATGAAAAGTAATTGAGCTTATTTGATTTTCTTTTTTATTTGCAATGTCATGGACGTAAACCAACCATGTGATTATTCATAACCCATAAAAGTCTGCTCTATGTGCAAAAACAGCTTCATTTTGACACTTCAAACAGTAAAACCAATATTGTAAAATAGTCTGTTTCTGATTTAGTGCTGTTTTCGATACATCGATACGACAATGTATTGTCACAGAGATTTGACGATACGAGTATCGATATTGTGGCACGTGCGCTGCAGTGGACCGCGCTTAATTTGAATACAAGAACACCGTTTAAAACGGAGTAGAAAAGTGCAAGATTTCTAAAAAATAATGAATAGAGCATAATATATAGGCTACAACGAGGTTTAATCTGGCCGCAGAGGAACACACACACTTTGCTTCTTTCTTTGCTGTAGTAGACTTGTCTGTCTTGAGGTGTGTAGGTGGAATTCAGAACAATAACTAGGTTTATAAGTAGCATGCTGTCAAACTCATTGTCTATTTCACAAGCCTTGTCAGCAAGTTACTGTGAATTACAGTCTTTGCCCTTTCTTTCTGTCAGACAAAAAGACTATGTGTCTTTATTTATTGTAAATGTCAAATTACTACTTTCCATCTTGCATTACGTGACTGTTCACATTCACTGTGTGCACTATAGAGAGTTGTATCACACAGCATAAGAGTGTTTATTTCTAGTCTCTTAATGGAATGATATTACACTAATACAGTCTCTTAATCTATAGTTCAATCTATTGCTTATGTTGAAGCAGAGGTATACAGGTATTCATAAGTGCAGGCATGCTTTTTTTCTTATCTGTAAAGTCTAATGATCAAAATATGATCGCTTGACTGAATTTGGAAAGGAAACACTCCCCCTGAGAACCATGAATGTGGCATCTTACAAGCAGTAGGAGCAGGATAGATAAACAAAACATGTGCATGTTCATGTCACTTGTTGCAGTATCTGATCCAAAGACCAACCAGATTTTAGATCTGTAGAGGGCGTAACAATAGAAACTAATGCATCACTTTGCACTCAAGGGTTCTCATTAATGGTTCATGAGAGAGAGAGAGAGAGAGGCTGTGTATGTATGAATTACCACCGTTTTGCCGTGTTTCTCTATTAACAGTGAAGCTGTGGCTTTAATTGCTTTAGAAACGATGATGTTACCAGCTCCTTGTTGAGAAAGATAATGTAGCTCTTCAGCAATTAAGCTATTTTATTGATAAATTGTGGGGCAGCGCTAAAAAGTTTGTCTAAACTGGTCTAAACGCGAAAAAGAATGTGCATGCGTGCGCGCGCAGTGTGATCTGACTAACGTGTGTGCGTGAGGTACAGTGAAGACAGAGCATTAGTTTAGAACTCTTCTCATTTTTATTTTTATTTTTTTAAACGTAGAGAGTGTGTTGATTTGTGCAATGATAACCTACCAGCAATGTTAAGATGATTTAAATATATTAGAATGAGTACATTACAATATAAATTTATTAGAACTAGTATATTATTATTTATGGGCTTAAAAACAAGATGCAAACAATCAGAATATTGTACCTGGTGGCTAATGTAAACATGAAACATATGCTATTACCTATAGGCTATTGTACTGTGGTACAGTTATGGAGGCCCTTCATAATGCAGAGGTCAGCTGCCTGCTCTGCCAATCGTTAGCAATGGCCCTATGGTATGCTGCAGTGTTTAATAAACAGCTGTTTTACTAAATTCTTCTGACGTGCGCGCGCAGTGTGATCTGACTAACGTGTGTGCGTGAGGTACAGTGAAGACAGAGCATTAGTTTAGAACTCTTCTCGTTTTTATTTTTATTTTTTTAAACGTAGAGAGTGTTAATGCAGAGGTCAGCTGCCTGCTCTGCCAATCGTTAGCAATGGCCCTATGGTATGCAGTGTTTAATAAACAGCTGTTTTACTAAATTCTTCTGAGGTGAAATTCAGTGTAGTCCCGTATTGTGATACGTATCGTATCGTTGCCTCTGTATCGTCATATATATCGTATCGTGACTTTGCTGGTGATACACAGCCAGAATCTGATTGGATGAGCCATGTTCAAAGTCATTGTAAAGTAATGCACGCCTTTGCTATCCATCGAATTCTGTATTAATGCTGCAAGTTGTATTATTGCTCGGCACCTTAAACAACTGAACTTCGCTTCATGTTGTCAGAGGTCAGCTGCCTGCTCTGCCAATCGTTAGCAATGGCCCTATGGTATGCTGCAGTGTTTAATAAACAGCTGTTTTACTAAATTCTTCTGAGGTGAAATTCAGTGTAGTCCCGTATTGTGATACGTATCGTATCGTTGCCTCTGTATCGTCATATATATCGTATCGTGACTTTGCTGGTGATACACAGCCAGAATCTGATTGGATGAGCCATGTTCAAAGTCATTGTAAAGTAATGCACGCCTTTGCTATCCATCGAATTCTGTATTAATGCTGCAAGTTGTATTATTGCTCGGCACCTTAAACAACTGAACTTCGCTTCATGTTGTGCCTAAAAACATAGATTAGTAACAAGTTCATTTTGACTTGTTTGGGATATATGCGTTTTCCAGTACTGTTCTTTTAGTGCTCTCAAGTGTAAATAACGTAAAGTTGTCCTGCTTAATAGCACAAACCTTTGTATAAATGATATAGCAGAATCTCTGCTGGTTGACTTGACACTGTCCTACCATGTATGCAATCCATGCCTGGTACCACCTTAAGCCCACCTAGTCATTATATAATTAAATTGTGCTATGGTACAACTAACTTAAATATACATCTAATGTTGAAAGAGATTGTGATGCTAGGGCTAAATCATGTCATCACTTGGGCAGTTTATTGTATTCAAAATCAATTTTTATCTGCAATTGCAGCGCAATAAGGTTGTGGGGTGGAGTCAGATCTTCCACTTATTTGTATGTGTTTCCTCCTCTTTTTCTCAGTCTCTCTCTCTCTAGAAAGAGCAGTCTGTTGCCATGGTTACATGCTAAAACTGGAGCAAGTGATCAGCAGGTGGTACGCTAAAGCTAATTTATAGTGTTCAAAGCCAGCTGATTATGTCACATGTTGCTGCATTTGAAATGTTCTACTTCTATTCACTATAGTGGACTCTGATACATATTCATTACATATATTCACTATATGGTAGAGCAGTAAATGGAAATTGGAGCTTTGTGGTTTCACAGATGGCATGATGATACAGGTTATCTCAGTTCACAGCTGTCTGTTTGTCATGTTTAATATATTTGTTCATAATGATTAAACTAAGCTAAAAACAGCTGTCAACCAGAACAAATTAAACTGTTCATCTAAGATGAGCAGCGTCCAGAGAAACAGGTAGCCATAGACAGATCTACTAATGAGGTGTATACCATCATCAACAATAACTTTACTAGAGATGTGTTTCCTGCAGGAGACCAAAAATTTAGATATTCCCCAAAAGATTATAATTTCTGCAATTTTAAAGGGGTCATATGATGCTTTTTTAAAGATCATTATTTTGTGTATTTGGTGTAACAGAATATGTTGACATGCTTCAACGTTCAAAAAACACATTATTTTTCAAATACTGTACATACTGTACGGTCCTCTATGCCC
>NW_015627959.1:1354207-1357134 GCF_001515625.1 Sinocyclocheilus rhinocerous
TCTCTCTCTCTCACACACGCACGCACAAATACTTTAATAACAAAACAGTAGCTGATTCAGAAGCGCCAGATTGTCATAGCAAAGTCAGAATTACCTCCTCTCCTAGGTTCACGAAACGGTCGTCCATAAAATGCATTGCTGTTCTGTTGTAAGTAATCTTAATGCATCTACTTTCGGAAGGCCAAATAAAGTGCTTTTGCTTTCGTCTAGAAACACACAGCGTCTCCCTGATATGCTGCTTCAACACTAACTGCGGTTAGTGAAACCACGCTTTCTTTCTTTGCGTGAACATTTGGGCGGCATTATGCAAATGTTTCCACATAGTGAGGTAGATATGTGGGGCGTGTTAGAACGAGCCGTTTTAGGGGGGCGTGGCAGAGTCTTAACTTTGATAAAGAATATCTCTTTGGTTTTGAGACTTTAGTCTTTGCAACTTCAAGGATCTTATCTCTGCACAATCAGCTTGTAACACTCCAAAGAGAAAGGAAAACTTGAAATCGCATCATATGACCCCTTAATAAATTTAAACTCTTAAATCTGTATCATTTTGGTTTGCTACATTTCAGTACAAATATTTTAAATTGATCATAATATACATTCACTTTATACAACCATATGTACTTCTGTCTGTACTCTGTCCATCCAGTATTCAGGTCAGTTCGCTTAGTGGAAGAAGCTCTCAGGTGATTTTTATAGTTTGTTAAAATAGCAACTACATTATTCATAACTCAGGTGACTTGTTCCCTCTTGCCTAAGGTTAAAATCTCAATCATAATTACTAAAGACTTAATTTACTTTAACTTTATTAACTGTAGACTTTCCTAGAGCATCATAAACTGTTATAGGCAGTATCACTTGGACATTTTTTTACTGTAAAATCTAACTGCAGCATGTTTATTCTCACAAAAAAAAAACAGGCAGAGATTTTGTACATAAGTTTTGAAAATCACCATTTACAAGGCATTATATGTATATACTGTGTGTGTTCTGACTTTCCCATATGGAAACAGCATTTCACATGCAGTTAGTCTCACACTGGACTCTTATTAACCTCTGCCAAAATAACCTACCTCGTTTGGCTTTATTGTTATCAAGACAGACATTGACTGAGCCATTAGTAGTGAAATTATTATTATGGACATCATGACAGCTGGATGCATGAGATCGGGATAGAAGTTCATACATTCTGAAAAAAATAACCTGGAAAAAAAACAGCCCATTTCATAATTCATTGAAAGGAAGACAATAGGAAGTTTAGACCTTGTTAATATTATCAGTGTATACAGTTAATTGAATTTGATGTTAACTTATGACCAATACCACCTATTTAAAATGTACTGTATGTGTGTGTGTGTGTGTTTTGTCTGTGGTGGGAGAGTAAATATCCATCATTGGAATACAGCATAATGGGAATGACATGTGGCACATACAGTTCCCCTTCTAGGGAACTCCACGCTGCGTCCTCTAGCGGACACAATGGGGAATGCTGCCAGCATGACCGGTGTCTGAAGCATGTGTGAAACCATGCCAATCCTATTGGTCCACGTGGCCCGTGACGTCATAGGCAGATGCCCGAAAGCATAAAAGGGCACCTGCTAAATACGTCACCAATTTTTGTTGTCTTCAGGAGCCGTCTGTTTGAAGTACGTGTGAGAGACCAAGGCAGGTGAGCGGTGTAGAAAGTGTGTGCCTCCGTGCCCAAGGACACTTGTAGATGCACACGATCTATGCGTCATGTGTCTTGGTCAGGGACTTGTGCTTTCGGTGCTCGAGGGCTCTGAATGCACTCATTGTGAGTGTTTCCAATGAGAAAGCTCCGTTCGTGTTTACCCCTCTTCTCGAGAGATGAATGACAAGCGTCTGTGTCTCGCGGTTCAGGTCCCGAGGCACGGCGAAGACTTGGATTGAGGGTCATCGGTTTCAGATGCTCTTTTTAGGACTTTTCAATCCCGCAGATATCGCTATATTGAGTCGAGCAGCGCTTTAAGGAGTGTTAGCCTCCATGTTTGGATTTAAACACTCGAGGGCATATTCCGCTTTTGCGTTTGACTTGGCGAACGGCACGTGCGTTCGGTGTTACACGCTCATTGTGATGAGTTCACGATGTCTAGGCTCCGCTCGCGTTTGTTCCTATTCCCAAGGGATGCAGGGCAAAGCGTTTGTGTCTCGCGGCCAGGTTCTGCCATTGCCGTGGCACAGTTTATCTCAGCTCGCGGTTATTGCTTTGATCTGCGGGATCCGCACACCCTCTCCTAACGGGTCATGACCGGTGTCTGAAGCATGTGTGAAACCATGCCAATCCTATTGGTCCACGTGGCCCGTGACGTCATAGGCAGATGCCCGAAAGCATAAAAGGGCACCTGCTAAATACGTCACCAATTTTTGTTGTCTTCAGGAGCCGTCTGTTTGAAGTACGTGTGAGAGACCAAGGCAGGTGAGCGGTGTAGAAAGTGTGTGCCTCCGTGCCCAAGGACACTTGTAGATGCACACGATCTATGCATTTCAGCCCTGATCTTGCGAGATCGCGGGTGGAGCTATATTCAGCTTGGCCGTACCTCTCTAATATGCATGTTATTGTGTGTGGAGAGTCTCGCTGGATGTGGATATATTTAAATACTGTGTGGAGAGATGCTTGTGAGCTTTCTCTCCCAGGGTGTTTCAGCACATAGAGTGGTTATGGGGAATGTTCCTTCCTGTGTTGGGCCGGATGTGTTTAGTTGTGGGCTGCCTCCCCAGGCTTCTGGGTATTTTTAAGTGGGCGGTCCCTCTGAATCCCGCTTAGTAAGTAGAGTCGACTTACTGAGTAAGTAACTTACTGACTACTCCGCTGAGTAGAATGCTCCCCCCTCTTCAGGGCTTTAAGTGAACAGCCTCTGCTCAGAGTGTAGCTGTCTGTAGATGGTTATGCTCCAGCTCAAGCTTGCTTT
>NW_015627959.1:1357448-1371597 GCF_001515625.1 Sinocyclocheilus rhinocerous
TTAGTTGTGGGCTGCCTCCCCAGGCTTCTGGGTATTTTTAAGTGGGCGGTCCCTCTGAATCCCGCTTAGTAAGTAGAGTCGACTTACTGAGTAAGTAACTTACTGACTACTCCGCTGAGTAGAATGCTCCCCCCTCTTCAGGGCTTTAAGTGAACAGCCTCTGCTCAGAGTGTAGCTGTGTGTGGATGGTTATGCTCCAGCTCAAGCTTGCTTTTCTCTGGAATATAGCGGTCTGAGGGCAGCTATGTTCTAGCCTGGCTTCTATAACTAGTTTGGGTTCCCCCTTGGCACATGCTCTCTCAAGTAAGTGTTGAAGTCTTGTCTAGCAATCTGCTATTCGAGGATAGCTGTGTTCCAGCTCGGAGACTGCTCCCCTTTTGGGGTTTTAAAGTAGTGGTCTCCTTGAGCCCCTTTGTAGACTGTGCTGTCTCCCCTTCTGGGTTTTAAGTAGATGGCCCACTCTGTGGTCTGGGCAAACTTCAGCATTATCTGAGGGAACTGCTATTCGAGGATAGCTGTGTCCAGCCCTCATCTTGGACTAATGATGTTTATGTGTTCGCACTTTAGTGAATCATTTACTGATGGTCCGGATCTCCCTCTTGTGAGCTCCTGGTCAATACACAGTGCTTCGCTAGCCTACTGTGGGACTGACACTGATTGGGGACCTCCCTCCTTAGTATAGCCATCTGAGGGTGGTTATATTCCAGCCATTGTTATGGCAGGACAGGCTTCCTTGATACAGCTATCTGAGGCTATCTTAGGATAGCTATGTGCTAGCTGTTCCCCTTTCCTAGAGTCTAGCTATCTGAGGATAGCAATATGCTAGTTTAGTGATTGCTCCCCTGCTTAGGGTTTTAAGTAGCTGTCTCCTTGAGCCCTTACCTAGACAGTGCTGTCTCCCCTCCTTGGGTTGTAAGAAGACAGCCCACTCTCTGTGGTCTGGGTAGTCTTAGTCGGTCCCCCTTTTGGTAGCCCCTTCCTAAGTACATAGCTATCTGAAGATATCTATGTGCTAGCTCAGTGACTGCTCCCCTTCTTAGGGTCTTTAAGTAGCGGTCTCCTTGAGCCCTTACCTAGACAGTGTTATCTCCCCTGCTTGGGTTGTAAGTATATAGCCCACTCTCTGTGGTCTGGGCAGCTTTTCAGGAAGGCCTTACCTGGCTATCTGGGCTAGCTGTGTATTGTTAATTCTAAAATGGTCTACGAGCCTTCATAAGACCCTTAGGATATAGCTATCTGAGGATTGCTGTGTTCTAGCTCAGCAGCTACTCTCCTTAATTTAAGTAGCGATCTCTTTATCGGGTTCCCTCATTCTGCCAGGTTATGTGAGCGGCCCAAGGCATCAGTGGCTTGGCCCCTTTCTGAGGAAAGGCTTGGTGTATGTCTGTCACTTCCTTGGTCTCTCACCAGGTGGACAGGCATGCGCCTTGGCATGGCATAGTTGGCATTTCGTTCCCCATGGTGTCCGCTAGACTGCAGTGTTTCTCAACCAGGGGTCCATGGACCCCTAGAGGTCCTTGACATAAGGCCAGGGGGTCCGTATAAAGTATGAATTTTTGTATAAATTTTGTATATTTTGACATGACATGTTACCATGAAAGAAAAATCCAATATAGTTGATGATATGGCCAAATACTGGACAAGTCAACTAACTTGAATTATACTTGACTGCATTTGGTCCTCACAAAGACACAAATGATACATAGATGAGTCAATTTTGTTCTGGGGGGTCCTTGAGGATGGTTCTGAATTGGACTGTGGTCCGGTACGCCAAAAGGTTGAGATTCACTGCGCTAGAGGACGCAGCGTGGGGTTCCCTAGAAGGGGAACATCTCGGGTTACGCATGTAACCATGGTTCCCCGAGAGGGAACGAGACGCTGCGTCCCCTCGCCATGCCTTCGGCCTACCTGTTTACATCTCAGACAACTAAGACAACATCTGAAGACAACATCTTCAGACAACTAAGTTGGTGATGTATTTAGCAGGTGCCCTTTCATGCTTCTGGGCATCCGCCTATGACGTCACGGGTCACATGGACCAATATGATTGCCGTTGTTTCACGTGTGCTTCAGACACCGGTCATGCTGGCAGCTTTCCCCATTGTGTCCGCTAGAGGACGCAGCGTCTCGTTCCCAGGAAAAAGCTCGTTTAAGGCAAGTGCAAGTCCTCAATTCTCAGGCATTCAAAGAGAATTAATCCTCTTTAGAGTCACATTTGCAGAATCTGTGATGATCAGTTGTTTCATTGAGAGAATCACATACACAATGAGTTTCATAAACATGTTTTATGTGCACTAAAGAGCACCAGCATAGCATTTAAATAATTACCAGTGTATCTATGAGCTCATCCAGGGGAAAATTAATAGATGGCAGTCAGCATGAATGATCAACACATTTATTGTAGCATTAAAAATCCATTTAGTCTTCTCCTCTAGGCCATTGTGTTGGAAACAGGATCAACATCATGACACGCATGCGGTTTTATGGCTCCTCCCACCATACAATTCAATGAACTGCCATTTGTGTAAAGCCAGTTGGCATCTGCACCTCTAAAATGAGAGATGTAGTGAAGGTATTTCATAGAGTGAGATGAAAGAATATGGGGGGTATGAATGAGTATTGTGTGTGTGTACATATTTATACATATGTAGAATGTGTATAGAAATTGTATAGAAATACCAAATGTGTATATACTTTTTAAATATGAAGACAAGGTTACATCAGTCCATTACATTGAAATGTTTTCAATCATCCTTCATTTATTGCAGCCTACATTCTTGGTCTTTCTGAATGTAATCAACAAAATAATTAATCAGGGAATATTTGGCATATTAAAACCGATTAGTGTCTAACACAATCCTCCTCTCCTCTCTCACTTTCTTGCGCTTCCACTCAAACCAAAATCAATCACAGCAGAAATATGTCATTAAATATTATTATACACACTGGGCTAATTGATTGAGGGTATGGTCAAATTTGATTTGTGTTGCCAGATGTGAGTAATTGCAGTCTATCTTGTCCAGTGTGTAGTGAGACTAATGAATTGGATTGTGCAGTTTGTGTGGTTTGAGTCATACATGATTGCAGTTTCACCCCTTTAAAAAAAGTATTGTTAATTTATAATATAGAAATTATAAATCACACATATAAATGTTTGGATATTTTACTTTTTCTTTTTTTATCTCACAATTCTGACTTTCTTGCAATTCTGAGGAAAAAAGGCAGAACTGATATAATTATGAAATGTCATAATTGTGAGATATAAACTCGCAATTGTGAGGAAAATAGTCAGAATTATGAAATAAAAAATTGCAATTATCTTTTTTAGTTTTTATTCCACAGAAAGCAGTGATTTAATTTGCTATAAGTGAAACAGGCAACAGAATACATCATTCTTTCTTTGAGCTTTGGTTTGATTAATTTTGTTCATTACCAGGCTGCAGCCTACAGTAGCAGGATGGAGGCAGAAAGCTGACAGCTCTTTACTCACATTCCAACATAGAGAAACAACAAACTATATATATATATATATATATATGTATATGTATATGTATATATGTACATGGGCCATTCTACTGAATTGGTCCAAACTGCTGTCCCACAACCAAAAAACACATTTAAAAAGCATTTAAGCATTCAAATCTTAGATGTTTACTAATATCCTTCTATTCTCTATTGAAACCCACAATAATATTTAAAATATTAGCAAGCTTAATATATATATAAAATCATCATTTATTAGGTACTTTCAATTGGGAGGTGGCCGTCCCGTACCCTAACCCCTATATTTCAACTTATGAAAATGACATTTTTTTTCCATTGTTGTTTTTAAAAATATCTTTTGATTCTTTTAAAAAGTAAAGTTAAAAAAATTTATATATTTTCTTTGTATATTATGAAACTTTATGTAAAAAAATGTGTCCCGCATTTTCATGTCACTACCGAAACAGTGCATGTTTTAGTCCATTGGCTGAGACTGAAATTAACTACACCCCTACATTTATGATCAGGAAATATTTATGTGTCACTTTCTTTCATAGCTACAGGGTGAGTAGATTGGCCCCATCGTTTTAAGGTAAATGTGTTCAAAAGTCTGAACAATCTGTGTGTAACACTTTTTTTCTGCAATTAAGCACACTTTTTTTATTCCATATCATTTAATTTTTATGTGTGTACAACTGTTCAGAACTGTGCTAGCTAACCATGTGCTGATTAGCATCTTTGAGATAGGTTCAGAAGTATCTAAAATTGTCACTACCGAAACAGTCACTACTGAAACATTTGGTGGAGGTTATCCCATAAAATTGTCACTACCGAAACAGTCTCGACTGAAACATGTAATCATTGTTTCGGTAGTGACAAATAACACATAAACCTCATATTTGGGGGAAATGTAAAAAAAATTAGTACAGTTATGCAATTTTTTTTTTATTTTAGTATGTTTTAGTAGTGTTTTAGTATGCAAGCTCTGAATTTTTTTAATAAAATAGCAAAAAAATATATTTACAATGTAGCCTAGATGTAAGCAAAATTGTAATATCAATATAACCCTTCTAATTAAATTATTATTACTGTGTTTCGGTAGTGACAAATTTGGGGAGAGGACAAATATTCAAAAAATTTCTGAAAATACAATATGAGAATTAAATGCGCAATTACTAGAAATGTGTACCTTGGAAAATTTAATGTAAAAATTTAACCCAACGGTTGGGTTAGTCCATATTTGACCCAAAGTTGGGTTGAAACAACCCAGCATTTTTTAGAGTGTATAAACTGTATATATATCCCTTATTTAGTATCTACTTTAGAAGAATTTAAACTATGGAAGCAGGTTATCTCATTCATTTTTATCTATAATCATTCAAGCAATGATCACAAAGCATTTAGAGATAAGAGCATTTTATCTAGGATGTAAATGCTTTCTTCTGAGCAGTTAATCAATCATTTAATTAACTTTTAGCACAGCTCTTAATCAGCAATCCTATGTCATTTTTATTATTATTATTATTATTATTTTAATTGAACCATGACCCCGTTATCAGAATGTTGTCTCACAAAAGACCAGTCAATAGGAAATCCTAGTCCCGTTTCTCCATATCTTGGACTGGATGACCAAGTAATAAATGTGCAGGCCCAGTTCTGTCACTTCCTTAATGCTCGAGGCATTCTGATTGGATGCTGGCCCTGGCAGCAAGACCCTATGGGGTTTAACATTTCATCCTCTTCGCTCTGCACTTATAATGTAGTGAACAATCAGATAAAGATGGGTGTGAAACTTCTTTACATTACATTCAACCAACTGTAAAGCAGAAACAAATGCTGTATTGTAAAAGTGGTGTGAAAATTGCTGTTTGAAGTACACAGTGGACAGAATATGCATATGCATGACATTAAAAACACTCCAGAAGCCACTTGTCCTTTAATTCCCATGGAATCCGGTAATTAACTAATGCTATTGTGCAAGTACAATAACATAATACTAAATATAAATTGGTGCTAATATTTACACTCATAAGAAGTTATGGTTCTGTTTGGTTTTGGTTCTTTTGTCTGCATCAGTTGGGCTCTGATGAAGATCTTGGCTTGTATGGAACCTATGACATTTATCTGGTTGAAAAAGCTGTCTATATAAAATGCATGAAATCAAGGATTCCAGTAGTAAATGGCCTCTACACATGTCAAATGTTGGAAGTTTGAAAACCCTAAGACAGTTCAGCTTGCTGCCTGTTCACTTTTGTATTGATTCATATCAGTAAGGTTTTGGTCATGGAGGTGACCAAGAACCCAATTACTTTCTAAGATGGAGAGGTGCTTTGCTGGGATGGGGTAGCTTTTAAACAACAACAAACTATACCCACAGTGAACGTCATGCTGTGGAGATGCTTTTCAGCAGCAGAAATTCGAAGACCAAATTCAGATATGCAGCTACTTAAAAAATACCCGGGAAGAACAATCCAGAAAATTGCTGAATAAAGAATCTGAATACTTATTCCAGTTTTGAAGTTAAGATTGATTGATTGATTGATTGATTGATTGATTTGCCTATTATAAAAAACATACTTTCAAAAGTTTGGAATAATTCGGATAATTTTTTTTAAGTCTCTTATACTCACCAAGGCTACATTTATTTGATTAAAAAAACAGTAAAAACCGTAATCCAGTGAATTATTGTTACAATTTAAAATAACGGGTTTCTATTTTATAATGTAATTTATTCCTGTGATAGCAAAGCTGATTTTTCAGCAGTCATTACGCCAGTCTTCAGTGTCACATGATCCTTCAGAAATCATTCTAATATGCTGATTTGGTGCTCAAGAAACATTTCTTCTTATTATCAATGTTGAAAACAATTGTTCTAATTACTGTAATATTTTTGGTGAGACAGTGAGACATTTAAACGTTTGGAGTAAGTATGATTTGAAGAATGACTACTTTTATTCACCAAGGATGCATTATTAAAAAAAGTGAATTTCAAATAAATGTTGTTCATTCAATTTTCTATTTATCAAAAAAAAAAAAAAGTATCAAGATATCTACAAAAATATTAAGCAGCTAAAACTGTTTTCAGCATTGATAATGCTGAGTCTGGCTACTGAAAATTCAGCTTTATCAAAACAAGAATAAATTACATTTTACAAAATATTCAAAAATAAATGTTATTTTAAATTGTAATATTTCACATTATTACTGTTTTAACTATATTTGATCAAGTAAATGCAGCCTTGGTGATCATAAGAGACTTCTTTCAAAAACATTAAACAATCTCAGTTATTCCAAACTTTTGACCTGCAGTGCAGGGGACATCTTTGGTTGCAAAAAAACTAAATGTAATTAACCAAAATATGGAAATTGTAATAGTGTCTTAATTCATTTGGAAGACACTTTGTATATGCACATGTACAGTAACACATTGTAGCTCAGAGAACGGAATAATGTTAGGAAGGTCTCTACATCAATCTCATTGCATTGACATTTAGACTGACAGCAGGTGCCAGTAGTACATCATAAGAAACAATCTTCCTGAAAAAAGTCAATCTCTACGTTACAGTCAGATGTAATCAGTTCACTAATTGCAGATGTGGTGAAGCATTATCTGTAATTTCTACACCTTAACAAATATATACATGACATCTATTGAATGCCCTTTTTGTCAAATAAATCTAATCGTTACGGATTTCTTAGGCCTGATTTTGATTAAATAGAGAACTGAAATTAAAACAACTGTTGTGTTTGCAGGCCAGTGTTGTAATTGTCAAAGCTCAATAGTGATTCATTATCATCAGAGAAAGAAAGCCCATTAACTTCAGAGAAGTACACACACAGCACATCTATTTGATTCTCAGCACTGACTGCAGTTTGGAGAAATATGTTTATGATAACAAGGCATTCCAGCTAATCTTCTTAAAACTCAAGCCAGCTGGCAGCATGTACCACAGTTCATGTTAATGACTTGCCTAGCATCCATTTTGACTCTCCTGTAACATCATGTGTTTACGTTGAACTGTTCTAGTTTTTAAATGAGTTATATTTGTACTATATTTAGATGCTTTGCATACATCAAAAAATTTAAGTTCTTAATGGCATACAGCATTCAAAACTGTTCATTTCACAAACAATTACCACATCTAGAGCATTATACAGGCACATTCTTACAGAAATATGAGTTATTGTCCTGCTGAGAGGTTGTAATGTATGACTCATCCCCTGTGAGCATCTCAGCCAATCAGAAAGCAGATGGCAGGTTGTGAGGTAAAGTGGAATTACTGTATGATAGTGATTAAGTGAACTGGGAAGCAATGCACATATTTATGTCTAACTCAGCAACAAGTGCTCTTAGAAACATTCACACATTAACATGCACATTCTCAAGAGGAGGTTCTGAGAGTTCTATCAAATAAGCAGCTTGTCTTTATGCAATTAAATAACCATATACATTTATAATCTCACATTATGCAGTTTGCTGACTTAAAATGCAAAGCAGCATTCTAGTCTTTAAAGTTGTTTTATTGCAATCTCAGACCTCTTTATGTTGCTAGGTTCTCAAGTCTGTTGGTAGCATTGTGGCAACAAATGTTCAGTTTTCAAGCTACTAGCGAGAGTGTCATTGACACCGATCAGAACAGCTGGAGGTGACAGGAACCTTTACAAAGAAAGCGCACTGCTGTGTCACTATAGTCACAACACTATTGATTTACTGTATTGAGTAATTCAATATGGAATAACTTAATTTACATTTTCAACATTGAGATTAAAATAACATGCATTTGCTACTATGAATAAATTATTTCTATTGTTAGTATTACTTAAAGGCTTCACTCATGTACTTCCTCTTTTACGCATATACACTGTACTGGTGCTATTTGGTGAGGAACTGAAACCAGACAGCTAGACAAATGCATATGCACATCTTACTTAAACTTTGTCAACAATTATATCTATTTCCTATTCATATAACTCCTGAATACTTTGATTACTTTGATTGGATGTCCAAGACATCCGGGTTGATGTTGTTTGTATACATCAACCTATCTTCCTGAATAAAGTTGAGAATTCTTTAGTGCACCAACTCTCTGTGTCTGTTCATTCATTCTCACAGGCCTGTGCAGGCCATACTTTAAAGCATTTTCTTTTTCCCCCTCATATTTTTCATATTTTCATTACTATATTACCATCATTTTCTTTTTATCAGACAAGGGGAATTGGTCTACTTGTCCCACAGATGACTGATTCTTGAGTACTAGTAACAAGGAAAAACAAAAAGTTTATGTATCATGGAATTATTGTGGATTAAGCACTTGTATTTCTAAGGACAAACAAGTTAGTTACAAAACAACCTAGTGATAATATCTGATCAATGCTGCTGCTATTAATGATGCTTTCTAAAAATGATTTTTAAATATACTAATAAAGGGCATTATCCAGTATAATAAACAGCTTTTTTGTTTCTGTGGGGTTCCAAGACAAAACTCTGACCTTTCCTAGTTTGAGCCTACCGATTTACTCATTTAATTTTAGTAGAGATTAAATGTATCTATCAAGGCATGAAATGTAAAAGCACACACTACTGTCCACAGGGTGACACAAGGAACACGGTGTGTGTGTGTGTGTGTGTGTGCGTTTTTGTGACAAATGAGGACATAAATTTGTATAATGACAAGGGTATGACATAGGTATTACAAGGAGAAGGTGACTTTTCAGGACATTACCCCCTGTATGTTGGAGTCTGCATGATGAAGGGAGGGAGGCCCTGCTGGTTACTGGGATACACCCATCCATCTGTTAGTGCAGGGAGTTGTTTTCAATGCGGTGCATTTTACATCAGCGCTAGAAAAGAGATCAGTTGTTCAAAACACCTACATTACTAAGGTTCAAGGTGTCTCAAATCTCTCGTTATTAAAATCAAACCTCCTAGAGATAATTACCACGCACCTATTTGTGAAGTCAACGAATATTTGACATTTGAAAACGTGCCTGTTTTCTTTTGCAATGGACAGCGTTTGAGAGACAGATAAACCGACAGCTGAAGATCGCTTTGAGTGATATCTGCGGTCGAGAACAGGAGCAGCGGAGCCACCGCACGCACGCACACACGCGCTCAATCTCCACCGCGGGTACAGCCACAGACGCTCATCCACTTGATCGGTATAGGCATTATTACATTTTATCCACTTCTGCAATCCGCGCGTTGATCCACAATGGAAGAGAACATGGAAGAGGGACAGACCCAGAAAGGTATTGGTTTCAAATTGCTTTGCTTCGCCATCATCCCCTCTTTTTTTTATCATGCGCGCTTGTCTTTGTGTTGATGCATACGTGTTTACAATCTAAATCAGGCAAGACTCTATTGATGGCGACTGCCACTAATGACTTTTATGATATTTTTACAGCCTTCAGAATCAGTAGTTGTATTGTTAAAGGCTGCAGCACAATTTGCAGTGATGTTGATAAAGACCAGTGCTTCTGTTAATTGGTGCTGGTGTGGTTTCAAGCGCACTGGTCAGTCAATGGGAATGACAATGGTCAGTGCGCTCATTTGTGTCATGATTTTTGTGCTTGTCTTAATGGATAATGAGGGTTTGTCACAGCTCTCTTTTCTTTCTCCCGCTCATTCTTTCTTTCCATCATTGGGCTGCTCTGGTTATCACCACAGTGCAGCCATTACAGAAAACAGTAGGGTCAGATTAGATTAGTGTGGCTGTTCACTGCCTTTTGTCTGTTAAACTGTTTACTTTACACGATTGTCACTCATCTGATTTAACAAGCTTTTTGTGCTAACATCACAAGCCAAACGCAGCTTTTGTGATGTGTTTGGCTTGGGAGGCATGTGGGAGAGGGCGTCTGTTGCTGCATGTATTAAAAATGAGTTGTGAGAACACTGTATGCCATGCAAGAATGTTGATTTGGATCCATTAAAATACATTGAATTTATGTACAGGTGAGGAGGTGTCCAATATTTCTGATGAAGATGGTTTGCTTAGTCTTAAATAAGCCTGCAGTGTCTCTCCCACTCACACGCCCACTCTCATGCTTTAATTTTTCTATTATTGCTGTAGTTGGACGTGCTGAAGAACAATAGGCGGCAAATATAAGGTGGGGCAGGGGGGAGTTTAATGAATAAGGCAGGATGCTATAGCATGAGTGGATATGTTTCATCAAAATGGTGCTTATGAGCAGCACAGCTCTTCTTTAACGGCACTGCTTTCCTGCCATAAGTGACCCACTTATGAGATAGAGAGAGAGAGAGGCTGGGGCAAGAGAGAAAGGAAATCAGGGCGGCACTGAGCATGCAAAATTATCTCTTTTTAACCCATACTGTACCCCTGTGCCTTGTTATTGCCTCAGAGAACGAATTACGACCAACTGTTGATCAAAACACCATGTGTTGGAAGCGTTTAGGTTGCATAAGGCTTGATATGAGACAGTTTGAATTCAATTCACATAGACTTTAAATAGAAGGTGCGTTGGTTTCTGCTGATGCTGGTCTTGACTGTCAGTGTGAACACCCACAATGAAATGCCTTACACACCGCCTACAGAAGCTGCTCAACAGATGCGCAGTCCTTCAGCGTTTTCTGTGGAAATCAATTATTTTCACTTCACTCATGTGAGGAAGCACTTTGCAATAACAGTGTTTAAAGACTGCCCATGGGGACCATCAGCGAGGGATTCTCTCAGACCCAATCCAGCTCTCCTTATCACTCTCTCTCTCTCTGTATGTGAATGAATTTCAGCTCTAGCTTTCCAGTCCTCATTGTTGATGGTCTTTTCTTTTGTAATGTCTTGTTCTCACTGGGAATAAAGATGTTATTTAATAATTAGTGTGGAAGTAGTTACTAGACATAAGGGGCATGAAAAGGAGTTATAAGATATACCTGCTGCGGATATATAGAGACTTCATTAGGCAAAATATCAACTATATGAACAGTTCATTGTAACACAGGCAGCATCACATGAAAACTGGCTGGTTGTGGGGGTTAAGATAGATAAATCATTCATCTTCAGCAGATGGCAGAGTGCTCTGGATTAATTCTCATCTTTAGTGTCCATAAATGGATCAGCAGGCAGATAAACTACTGTCACAAGCTATGCACTTCCAATGGATACAATTAAGTTTTTATGCATGAATGTGTGTGTCATGGTTTGTTGAGAGTTGAGACTGAGTCCATGGCCACAGTATGATTTTCATTCAAATGTATAATTGTATGGCTGTAACATATCATTAGAGCTGTGGCATCATATACTGTATGTATTGGATACAAAACTTCTTGCAATCATAAATCAAAAAAAGCAATTACACTCCTTTGAGTGCATAGATTAAGCCACGGCTTGACCTAGAGGCAGTTTTTGGGTTGAAACTGTATTGATCTTGCTCTTGGGACATGCTACAGTGCATAGTGAAATTAAATACTTGGGACTGTCACTGCCTCGTTCTTTCTCCACGGCCATCATTCAAACACTCTCGTTAACTGCATAAACTCAAATGCAGAAGTGAAATCGATTCTCCGCACTTTGATTTGCGTATTCATATGCTCACTAACATTATTTAGCCATTGTTATGAAGCATCAGACTGTATAAATCATGTTTCATAAGGTCTTAGTGAATGGGTCATAGTGTCAGTCACCCACAGAACAGGGTTGGACCAAATTCCTGTTATGATATTAATATGGCTTTTGAATGCAGTTCTGAGAGAAAAAAAGTTATGTTCTTACGAAGAAAGAACTTATGTTCATACTTTTACGTTCTCCTTAAGAAAATAAAATTTTGGTGTGTCCTGAATTTTGTTGCACATAAATGGCCCAAGGTTCATCACTTAATTTCGTTAGGCACTGTAGTTGAACAACTACTAACACTAGTTCACTACAAAGTTACTGCATTTAAACTAAAGTGTCTGTTCATGTTACTACAGAGAGCATCCGTTCTGAAGAAATAATAGAAATACCATGCAGTCATTGACTATTTTTTTTTGTTTGCTTGAATTTTTTTTAAAAGTCATGATGTCATAGAATTGAAGATTTGTTTTCAGAAATGTAATCATTCAGTGACAGAAGAAGGACTTTGAAGTAGGATTCAGAATGAGATTCTCTGTGTACTATTGATCTTTTGCTTCTTTTGTTGTTTTCTTTGCCACGTACCTTCAAAAGTATGATAGTTCTGTGTACTCATTTGAAATATGTCGCTTCTTCCTGCCTCTTGATCAATGATGTCCTCTGGGCTAGAAACCCTCTGATTGATGTCCTGAGCTGTTTCAGTGTAAATAAACATTTCATGATTCACTGAATTGTGCATTGTTGGGTGCTTGTGTCAAACTTTTATAGATAATTTTGAAAGCTGTTTGAATCATTTTTACTTATTTGTTGCAGGTTACTTTTCAGGGCACTCAAATAAAAAATTAAATAAAAAAAAGAACAAGGACGACTAAATATTGTCTTGTGACATAATATTCACTTCTTGAAGCAACCTAGCAGTGTGCGTCTAGAGTGCCTTAAAGCCATTTCAGGTATGTGTGAAATGAAATTAAATGATGGTTTTGATTAACGATAGTGTAATCAGAGTTTGTTAATTAGCAACTGCTTTGTCAGAATGTCCTAAAGCCATTTTCAACAAGCATGACAGTCACTGCTCACAATATAATAGAGGCCAAGTATCTCACTGAAAGCTTTTATTCAGCTTCATTGATTTTACAGGTTTAGTTAAGAACTGTGAAATAATTTGCTAATCATGTACAGGGATCCCACAGTCATGGAAAATGTAAAAATCTGATATTTTAAAGGGTTAGTTCACCCAAAATGAAAATTAGCCCATAAATTACTCAAGTCATCCTAGGTGTATAGGACTTTCTTCTTTCAGACGAATCCAGTCGGAGTTATATTAAAAATTGCCTTTGATCTTTCAAGCTGTTTCATGGCACTCAGCAGGTGTTGCATGCATCAGCCCAAAAGCAGTTAAATAAAATGCGCCCATCCATAAAAAAAAGTGCCTCACACGGCTCCAGGGGGTGAACAAAGGCCTTCTGTAGCGAATCTGTCATGAATCCGGTCCATGAACTTCCGTCTGCTTACCATCAGAGGTCACCCTTTCCATTACATTGACTCTCGCACTACACAAACGGTTGCATATCATCCCGGACTACATATCCCATCATTCATTGCACTGATTGCACACAATACTGATTGCGCACAGCACTGATTGCACACAGCTGTTTCATATTACTCACTCACTATTTAACACTCACTCAAACAACCATTCTCTGCCGAGTATTGTATGCGCTTATCGCAAGCAGTGATAGCTACTTTACAGAGCCCTCGTTAGTTTCCCAGCCCAGCCTAGTCTTGCCTTGTCTGTTTTCCCGGTTTCTGATCTTTGCCTGTTTTCCTGGATTTATCCCCTCTAGTCTCGCCCTTTTGATTCTGTTCGCCGATCGTTGACCCACGCTAGCCCTAGGATTATTCTTGTGTCTTGCCCGCCATATACCTGTTTGCCATTGTTCGACCCTGCCTGTGTTTCTGACCTCTTCTGCTTTAATAAAAGCTTGCACATGGATCCGCACGTCTCACATCTTGTCAGCCCCGTTACAGAATGGTTACTATTGTCAAACCATGGTAACCACAAATTAACCATGGTTTTTGCTACACTAACCATAGTTTAACCA
>NW_015627959.1:1375574-1376168 GCF_001515625.1 Sinocyclocheilus rhinocerous
TAGCCTTAGCCTAGTCTTGCCTTGTCTGTTTCCTCGTCTTCTGATTATTGCCTGTGTACTTCGGACTACCTCTCTCGTCTTGCCCTGTTCGGATACTGTTTGCCCCTGCTTGGACCTTTGCCTTGTTCCTGGATTTATCCCTTTAGTCTTGCCCCTTTTGATTCTGTTCGCCGTTCGTTGACCTTCGCTAGCCCTAGGATTATTCTTGTGTCTTGCCCGCCATATACCGGTTTTGCCATTGGTCGACCCTGCCTGTGTTTCTGATCTCTCTGCTTAATAAAGCTTGCACATTGATCCGCATGTCTCACGTCTTGTCAGCCCCGTTACAGAATCGATGCGTTTTTGTAAGAAAAATATCCATATTCAAAACGTAATAATCACTTTAATCTAGCTTGCGCTCACTGTTGTACACTGGAAGCAGTTCCGGGCGGATGATGTATGAGGTCAGTGCTGCGCATGCGCCGGTGAGTCTCGTGAAAACCAACGTTTGTTTACAGGATCAAAAGAAGCAAAGTTTCCTTACTTTAGCAAACGAAAACCAGTCTCCTCTTAGCTTATATCGAAATCCTCCGACATTCTTCTTTACAAATCCTC
>NW_015627959.1:1377464-1396445 GCF_001515625.1 Sinocyclocheilus rhinocerous
CATGCGCTGGTGAGTCTCGTGAAAACCAACGTTTGTTAACAGGAGCAAAGGAAGCAAAGTTTTCTTACTTTAGCAAAGGAAAACCAGTCTCCTTATATCGAAATCCTCTGACATTCTTCTTTACAAATCCTTGTTTTGTACTTCTAATTAGTGACCGTTGTTTTGTTTTGATCTCTCCCCTGCGCTTCCACGTGCGTCACTTCTGAGTGGCGCATGCGCAAAGCCGATCTCCATACGTAATCCGCCCGGAACTGCTTCCAGTGTACAACAGTGAGCACAAGCTAGATTAAAGTGATTATTACGTTTTGAATATGGATATTTTTCTTACAAAAACGCATCGATTCGCTACAGAAGGCCTTTGTTCACCCCCCGGAGCCGTGTGAGACACTTTTTTTTTATGGATGGGCGCATTTTAATTAAGTGCTTTTGGACTGATGCATGCAACACCCGCTGAGTGCCATGAAACAGCTTGAAAGATCAAAGACAATTTTTTATATAACTCCGACTGGATTCGTCTGAAAGAAGAAAGTCATATACACCTAGGATGACTTGAGGGTGAGTAATTTGTGGGCTAATTTTCATTTTTGGGTGAACTAACCCTTTAAGACTGCTTTGAAGGCCTGGAACAGTCATGAAAATTTATAGAATCTTAAAGTGTCATAGAAACTTATGATGTATTTTTTCCTTTATGCTATATTGTTGGATTATTTTTAATTTTTTTGTCAAACACGCTCTCTTTCCATCCGAGGCGCGTTTCTAATGTTGTGACTGCTCTTGAGGAGAAGTGCTAACCCTATGCTGTTTTACGTCAGTGCCATCAAACAACATGAACATACTTTTTTTTTTTTTAACAAAGAAAACCTTGCCTCATGAATAATGCAAGTGATATAAAAGGGTTCTGGGATTGTTCAGAGAAGATTCAGAGAAAATGTGGTCTGAGCCTGCTGGGCAATTTTCTGCCATCTGTCTCGACTCTATTTTTATACTGTCAAACCACTTTTTTTGCATAATGTCATGCCAATGGCATTGTGATTTCAGGTACTTCTTAAAGCTGTCAGTCAATTTTAATACTACTTAGGATAATTACAGCATTGTGTGTATGCATATTTTTATTGTAGCTCCGTGTATAAGAAAAAGAGCAGTGTGAGGTAGTAAAAAAAGCATCTAGCTTCTAGCAGATTAAACTGTCCCCACATATGTTTGTGCGTGTGTTTTTTATATTGATTGATTGATTTTATTTACTTATTTATTTGATAGATCTATTGTTCAAATAAAATCAATCAATCAATCAATCAATTAGTCAATCAGTGTGACTGGGGATGGTTAGTAACCTTACTCCACCTTATGGGTTTGACATTTAATTTTTTTTCTTTTTACAATAACAATTAATTATTATAAAAATGTCACTCTCTGGCATAAAGGTGCTGAATTTGTATGGTGACTTCACACAGCAGATAGTTCTTGTTTTTGTTAATTTCTGAATCAAATATTTGGCTTTTCTTCTGACTTTTGTGGCCAGTGGTCAATCGACAAGCCTGTACATCAACAATGTATCAAAATGGCAGCAGTCAGTACTTAACCAAAGCTAATACTGGCCCTATAGCAGTCTAATCGTAGTTGAGACAGCAAACACTGGTTGTAATAACAATATTTTGATATTGAAACATTCACAAATGTTGGAGTGGTTGTTGACAATTGACAATTAAAAGTTAAGTTCAACTCATTAAATTTTTGTCATACTAGTAAATTAATCCACACATATAAACAAATCAAATCAATAATTTTGTCTGTAAATAAATGCGGCATCTATTTAGTTAGAAATAAATTTCAAGCCCTACTGGGATGGAACATAACAGGCAGAAAAGAACAGTGCCTTGCTCATCATTATCATATCAACAACTAATACAGTACATTTCACCTTCATTGCATTTTGAGTAGATACAGTCTGTCTAGACAGTGTTCAGACCCTCATGGCATCACAGAGCCACAGATCTTGCACTTCCAGTAGAGATCTCAGCCTGAATTTTGATAGGTCTGTGCATCTCAGTGCATGAGTGCTGTATAGAGCTTCAAAGGGCCTGGCAGAGATGCTGTCAGCTGTAATCACCCGCTCTCACGCCAGTGCTAACACCTAATTAGAATCACTGAGCTGTCACACAGCAGGCTCAGCCTCAGAAGTTCCTCAATAGCATTAAAGAAATGAATACAAACAAGTTGGGGGGAAAGCACACACATACATACACACACAGCAGACTGCATTGCTAGTGTATTTTCAAGATTTAGTCGTAGTGCTTTCATTGTATTGGAACGATAATGTCTGATATATGTCTCAGTGTCTCACTAGCTTTAAGGGATAGTTCACCCAAGAATGAAAATTTGATGTTTATCTGCTTACCCCCAGGGCATCCAAGATGTAGGTGACTTTGTTTCTTCAGTAGAACACATTTGATGATTTTTAACTCCAACCGTTGCAGTCTATCAGTCGTATAATGCATGGCAATGGTAACAAAACCTATGAGAGTAAAAAATACATGCACAGACAAATCCAAATTAAACCCTACGGCTCGTGACGACACATTGGTTACCATTGCCATGCATTATACGACTGATAGACTGATGAATTTAAATAATAATTTCATTTGCATTTAGCATTGCAGAATATGTGACAATCCTTGCAATGTACAGTTGTGAATTAACAATGAAAATCAGTATTTTGTTTTTAAATGCATCTATAGGATTCTTAAAATACATATCCTATTATATAAGCAGGAAAACTAAAGACAAACGACTTCAGACTGCTTATTGCACCAAAAGTGAATTTTTCTGCATCCCAGATTCCCAACTAAATAATGACACCATTTATATAGTTTTATATTTTGTATTTAACACTACTTTAACAGACATCTTATAACATCTGTTAGCATTTTAATTTTCTTTGACCTATAATATTGATTTACTAACCATTAAGGTAACTTAAAGTGACTCTTAAATGTTTAAACTTTTAAAATTCTATATTTTTAATCAGTGCATTGAGAAAATAGGTAAATTTTTTTACATCCTTATGTCTGATTTGACAGTGCATTGACCCACATTCATGGGGGAAAAAAACTGTTTAAAAAATAAAAAGACATAAAAGGAGTTGATCCCAAGTGCAAATGTTTGAAGAGAGAAAAACAAATATCCTTTTTTTTTTAGTTGATTTATTGCTTAAATGTTTGATTTTTTTTTTCTTTTTTTTTTCTTCTGTGGATTAAGATTAATAATTAACAGATAATTTGTGTGTCAGTCCATTCAGCACAGTTTTAAAGCTCCAGTTACAACTGTGGCTGCACGACACATTTCTCCAGAATTAGGAGATGAACCATCCTGCTCTCTCTTTTGGCCCAGCTAGACAATTCATTAATCCTCATTGTTCCTACCAGACAAGCTATTTAATACTCTTCCAGGAGCACTCAAACATGCACAAACAATGCGATTTCAAGAGTGTTAGAATGCAGCCATTTTGTGGATTGCTTTCTTATAATTAAAATTTGTTTAGAGCAAACACAATCATGTGCATAGCCGAGAGATGGGATGTTTGTTTAAGTCAGAATCTGATCTGTGATGTTGTTTTGACACTCACTAATTAGTTAGTGATAAGCCAGTGTGAACACACTACATATACGTGATCTTATCACATGGCGCTCACAGCTAACACAAAGCCCCGTTGTATAAGGGTGGTGGTGTGATGACATGGGTGTCCCAAGCCCATTGTATGGTAATGCGGGAGGGAGTATGTGCCACTTTCTCTTCTTGGGCACCCCTCCCCCATCATGCTCCCACCATAAACCCCCTCCTTTCTGTCTGGCCTAGGCGGCTCAGCTGAGGGTTGATCCGATTGCCTCAGACCCTCTGGGATGATGGGGCCGCACACACACACAATTTAATCAGAATTTTCTGCTTGATGTTGAAAGTCCTGGAGTTTGTGATTATGAATAAGCATACTGATAAGTACAGCAAAATAAAGCTGTTTAGCTGTAGATTGGATCTCATTTGAGTAGAGCTGGATGGATATTTTTTTATTTTATTTTATTAATTAATTTGTAGGTTGATCCGATTGCCTCAGACCCTCTGGGATGATGGGGGGCCGCACACACACACAATTTAATCAGAATAATTTTCTGCTTGATGTTGAAAGTCCTGGAGTTTGTGATTATGAATAAGCATACTGATAAGTACAGCAAAATAAAGCTGTTTAGCTGTAGATTGGATCTCATTTGAGTAGTGCTGGACGATTATTTTTTTATTTTATTTTATTAATTAATTTGTATGCAATGTTTTGTCACATTTTTTTTTAAATCAAAGAATTGCAGTTTTTAATAGAATTATATGTATATGTTACAATTAGATATGTCGACAATAGACCAATGATAAAAGTTAGGAGAAAAAAATTATCCAACCACATGACGGTCACATCGCTCACATGTGACATGCTCTTTGAAGAACCATAACATAGAACATATCGCTAGTCCTAAGCGGCTATTCATACAGAATGCGTTGAAAAAATAAGATGAGACATGGGCAATAGAAAGGGAAAAACACAAAACGGGAGTTGAACTTCTTTAAACTTGAAAGCCGCATTTTTAGAATGCCATTTCATGTGCAAGATGCAAGTGCAATGGTCAAACATATCCATCAAATGCAGGTTCACATAGAAAAAACTGTGGAAAAACAGTGCAGTGGAATGCAAAAAGAAACGACTTGTAAAGAACTGCCACTGTATCTTTGATATTTCATGTTTGCAGGATGGTGACAAGCTAAAAGGTGCTGTGTTTTTCTTTGTTGATTTGACAAAACATTTACTGTTAATAACAGCCTATATACTGGTGTTATACTTTATCATTTTTTATTTGAATTGCCTTGACTTTTTGAGTTGACCTCAAAAAATGTGTCTACATTTTGGCTAGGAATATTGAGCAGTTTTCTTATTTTATATTATTTCTGAACATATAGGATATCTTAAAGACCAGTTTGTAAAGTATTTGCCTTTATATTTCATGCATTTTTTTCTGCAAGGATAATTACCAAGTGAATTTGTTTTACGTTATCACCATGTTGACCACTTAATATGTGGTGCACTTGGAAATTAACTCTCTTTAACCAGGTGGTTTTGCAAGTTTTTAATAAAGAGAATGTTACTTGAATCATGTTGTAGTTACATTTTAAGTTGACTAAATACCATTTAAAAATTTACATTGTTATCGTGAATCGGTCACGTGTTCTGAAAAAAAAATTTTAGATTATATTTTTTACCATATTGCCCAACCCTACATTCTAGTCTTTCACCAAATACCCAGAATGTTTGTATCTGAATTAAAGAACTAGAGTGCCTGACATTATTGGCATTGATGGTTCCATGAAGAACCTTTAACATCCATGGAGTCTTTCCACTTTCCACAAAGAACAAAAGGTTCTTTATAGTGGAAAAAGTTTCTTCAGATTATTAAAATGTTATTCACACTATAAAACAGTTCTTTTTTAGAACTGTTCACTGAAAGGTTCTTTGTGAAACCGAAAATGGTTCTAACCATGGTTCTAATGCTAAAATCCCCTTGTGGAACCTTTATTTTTAAGAGTGTAACCGACTGATGTTAGAATTCACTTGTGGATGTTCCACATCCTGAAGCCCTTTGCAGCAAGACCAAACATAATTTTGATCTCTGCCCACTCATACACATGCAGACACTCTCAAATGTGGTTGCCAGGTCTTGGATAACTGTTCACCACTGAATAGGCATGACTGGATGAGGGTCCTCTGCCAAATAAAAGAAACCGTGGCCTCAGATTCACTCAGTAAATGGTTGAGACTGTATTCAGCTGTTGCCAAACAAACCAAGCTAGTGTGATTGATGCCAATGGGCTTATTGTTAACACACCATAGATGTAGTCTGAGAATTATATTTATTCAAGAGGGTGCGCTGAACTGAATCTGTGCACACTGTAGCAGAGATTGAATTATAGCTTGTTTAAAGGGTGGGGTTCAGCTTGTTAAATGCTCCTGTCAGGCCTTATGACAGTGTGAGTGTCTGTATGTGTGTATTGCTACGTGAATCTTCAGAAGTCGCTCTTAAAAACACATTAGCAGAGCTTCTGAGCAGGTCAAAAGAAACAAACTAACAGCAAAAACACTGGGTCACCTCTGTACCAGTTTCCACATGTATCACATGCTTTTTTTCTTCATCTCCTTGCTTACTGCTTTTTAAAATAGCTTAACAAGTCCTCACACTTGTTATTTTCCTTTTGTGGGCTGATCCAACATTACATTTGTAGAAGTTGCTCATTGTGGAATAAAATAATATTAGTCTAACCCTGAAACCCAGAGCCGTAGCTTGAATTCTTGAGCTTCCTTCCTTTTATTCTCCGCTAGTAACCCTTGAGCTCTGTGTGCATATAAGAGATGTGTCAGATTCTCCATTGTCCCACTGATTTTGTTGACGTACAGTAAGTGGGTCATTGCACTCAAGCAGAACTTGCTTGGGTTGGCATGGTAACGTCATTGGTCAATTAAATGCGCAGATGAGTCGCTTCAGAAATCTGCAGGATGCTAAATGTTAACATGCAGTTCATGGCCAAAATTATCCGGACGCCAACTTTTGTGGCTGCAGTCATTAATAACACTGCTCTTTTTCACTGGAATACCTGTGCACAAAGAAAGATCCATAAAGAAATGGCACACTGCAGTGAGCCAGATCCCATCACCCACTGACTCTGAATGAGAGCAAATCCCTGCAGTCATGTTCCAACATCAACTGGAAAACCTTCCCAGAGGAGTGGACTAACTCCATATTAATGCCCATGGTTTTAAAATGGTATATTTAAAAAAAAAACAGTTTTGGCCATTTTAGTAAAAAAAAAAATTAAATGTGAATGTAAAAAATAGCCGTAAATGACTAAACAAGATAATATCTTGCAATCACACACCAAACTGCCCTTGTTCGCCATTCCCATATGTTGCAGATATTATTGCTAGAATATACTGCATTCTTAAAAATAAAGGTGCTTCATGATGCCATAGAAGAATATTTTTGTCTAAATGGTTCCATAAGGAACCTTTAACATCTGAAGAACCTTTCTGTTTCACAAAAGGTTCTTTGTGGCGAAAGAAGGTTCTTCAGATTATAAAAAGGTAAGAAAGAGATGGTTCTTTAAAGAACCTTTGACTGAATGGTTCTTTGTGGAACCAAAAATGGTTCTTCTATGGCATCGCTGTGAAGAACCTTTTAAGCACCTTTATTTTTAAGAGTGTGTAGCAGTTTTATTTTATTTATATTCCTATGGAGACTGAGATATTATCTCTGCTTTGCTATTTGGAATCCTCTATTCATGCCCCAAGTTTGGATTGGAGCATGTTCAAGTCCTAATGGGGTTAATGGGAGAATCTGCTTTGTATTTAGTTAGCCACCCGCTCAGCACTTTATAGCCACGCCTGCTCTTTTCTGTCGCTCTGAGAGCTAACCATTAGATAATTTTGACCTTTTTACCTGATTGAGCAATAGACTGGAGGGCGTAATCCCCTCACGACTATTTGACAAGATTCTGGCAGATGGAGCAAATGAACAAGAGGAATATGGATCAAGAGGGGCTGGATCGATAGGGAGTCCCTTTCTTGTTGTATGGTTGTAGTGGGACAATGGGACATTTCTCAACTCATCAAGCCCTTTTCGGAAATTGGTTAGCTTAGCTTGTTTTGTAGTCTGTGTTAACCAAAAATACTAATAATACTAACAGTATTAACAGTATTATTGTGAAATATTACTACAGTTTTAAATAACAAACTGTTTCTGTTTTAATATATTTATTAGTTATAGTTATATATAGTTATAATATATTTCAGATGATCCTTAAGAAATCATTCTAATATGCTTAATTGCTGCTCAAGAAACATTTCTTATTAACAATGTTGAAAACAGATGTGCTGATGATTTTTTCCTTTTTTTTTTGTTGAAACCATAACATTTTTATTTTTGAATAAAATGATTATTTATTTTAAAATAAAATGTTCAAAAGAACAGCATTTATTTGAAATATAAACCTTTTGTAACTTTATAAATTAATTAATTGTTAGTTTTGATCAATTTAATTCGTCCTTGCTAAACAAAAGTAATCATAAAAAAAAAAAAAAATACAATAAAAATAAATCCTACTGACCCCAAACTTTTGGATGGTAGTGTATATTTCAAATTATATAATAAAATTTGAATTAGGGTAACAATATTAAACAACTATTAAACAGATAAATGTACTTTAAATAATACAACTATTAAAACATTTCTTTAAAAAAGAAAAAAAAAACTGCCTGTATTTAAAATATAAATATTTTTTAACATTACAAATCACTTTTGATTAATATAATGCATCTTTACTGCATAAAAGTATTAATTTCTTAAAAAAACAATCTTACTGACCCCAAACCTTTGGATAGTTGTGTGTGTGTGTGTGTGTGTGTGTGTGTAAATGTTTAATTATATAATGACATTTGAACTAGTGTATCAATATCGAACTTGAAAGATGACTTTAAGAACATTGATGTACAGTAGAGTTAAAAAGTAAAAAAATACCATCATTGCTTTTATTTTGTCCAACTTCTAACAAACGCATTACAAAAAAAAAATAATATATATATATATATATATATATATTCAGTGGAAATCTACTTTGTACACTGAAACAGTAAATCAGTGTCCTCAGAATGCGCAATTGTCCCATGCCAGCTGAAACGGACACGCTGTCCAGTGATGCTCCAATCTGTGTTCAAAATCCTCTTTATTCTCTCTTCATCACTGTCTGTCTGTCACTCTTCTTTCAGGTGCACCCTTTGTTTTTTGGATGTCGGGAGTGCTAATAGACTGGTTTTGCACGTTGTGCATCAATGGACACTCTTCATTTACAGGAGACACGAGAAAGAAACAGACAAAGAGAAAAAAGGGAAAGACAGCGAGAAATGGAGGGGACATGTGGTGGGAGAGTTGAATTATTGATAGTGATGGCAGGCCCCTCTGTGTGACGCACTGCACTGCTTCTGAATAATGGATGAAGCCTCCTGCATGTGCACAGACTCACTCACCCATTTGTCTTGCCACTGTAACGTATGCTCATCTGAGCCCATTGGTGGGAAAACAAAATGCTGAACACTGAACAATCAACATATGGTCACTGTGTGACAGGAATAGGCCAGTGATTAAAGTGCATCCGAGGGGCTGCTGACATATTCTAAACAATGGGGCTCACCTTTCGGCGATATTCTAAGTTTAGCCTGTGGAACTTTGCCAGCAATTAGGAGCAGATTGTTTGGTTTATGGCCCACAATTAATGGGCAGCTGCAGAACAGATGAGTCTTCTCATAGAATACTTCAGCTGTCCAAAATGGGCAAATCAAAAACAAAAGCAAACCACTTCACTAAATTAGACAATGGAGATTACAGTGAAGGGACAACAGATTTATCAGCGACCCACACAATGCTTCAGTTTTATTTATATGTAGTTATATATTGGGGCCAGATTTCAGATATTTCAAATATGCAGACAAATTATTATTAGCAGTAATAATTAATCTTTTGTATGCTTGTATTAATGTTGTATGCTTGAACTAGACCAAATTAGTGTTGGTTTAATGAATGTATCAAGTATAGCTAATATCTAGGTTTTAACTAGGAAAAATCAGCCTTGAAAACAGCTCTAAATAACTCTAACAACAAATAATAAAAAAAAATAAGTGATTGTAGACAGTAATACAGTAGCTCTATAACCTAACAAAATCCAAATGTATTCTAGCAGAGCATTTATTGTTGTGATACACTGTAAAAAAATAATCAAAGTAGTAAATAAAACAAAGGTGATTGGAGTACATTTTACAAGAAAATACTATTTCAGTCTTTCTTCAAAATGTTACATTTAATTCAATGTGTGCTGTTTCATTGTACTTAATTATAAAATTTACTATCAATTTTTGTTTTGTTTGTACATTTCTAATATTTTTAGTTTATAACGTTATTTTGATTTGATAGATGTATTTTCGGGGTCTGTAAGTTCGTCAGGGATGTTTTGGATTATTGAAGATGCTTTGGAAAAAAGTCTATGCTCACCAAAGATGCATTTATTTGATTAAAAAAAAAAAAAGTACAAACAGTAATATTGCTCAATAAATATTTCAATGTTGAAAATGGTTACAATGTTTTTTCAGGATTCTTTGATGAATAGAAAGCATTTATTTAAAACAGAACTGTTTTGTAATATATATTCAGCTGGGTGTTTGGGTTGTTGAGGTTACTAAAGTTTGAGGACTAAAAAGATTTTTGTGCATGACTGAATCATGTGTCTCTTGAGGTGATGTCAGCTGAGTTCAGCGCAGCCCTTGTTTATGACCCTATATGCCGTCTGAGCCAAATTGATGCCTGTGATGCCTGACAGCTGGCAGTACTGTGCTGTCTCACCAGCCGATTATCTGAAGTGAATGAGAGGAAAGGACGGAAAAGAGGAAAGAGGGGGAGAAAAAGCTAATTTTAATACATCAGCAAATGCATGTAGCCACTGATTTACTTACAAAGTGAAAAAGTCTTGTCTTTGTTGGAAGTATGGTCCTGGTTTATGGGTTTATATATCTGAGCACTTAGTCTCTGTAAGTTGTTGACTACTCTGTGTCAAGCACCAAGCACTCCTTTGAAACTCGTTTACAGATCATAAAATTCAGTGTGTCATGATGTCTGTAATGAATGCAACTATATTAAGTCCATCAAGGAACAGACTGTTCATAAATTTTGCAAGAGCTGCTCTTATACAAATGCAGTTCAGTCAATGGCGCAACAGCAGCTTGTTAAATATATTTCACTAATTCATTTAATCTCAGAGGTTGGCACTATTCAACCTTCCCTTATGGAGCTGTCCAATTAACGACCTTGGTGTGACTATAAGAAGTGCACAAAGCAATCAACACAAAGACTGCTTGCTAATTCGCAGGTTTTAATGAAGGCCTGCCACTTTGAGATGCAATGTCTGTCAATCCCAGGAGAATTATGGAGCATGGCATTGGTCTGCCCATGGGCCTCGCTGTAGTCCCTCCTCCATCCTCTCTACTGAAGCTGTCGTATTGTATATCATTGGCTAATGCATATAATGTGCATTCATATTCAATACATTTAAAATTAACAGATTTCTTTGGTTATATGAAGGTCACATTATTTTTTTTTATCATACTTGCTTTTTTGTTTTTACATTTTTCTTTCAATTGTTTAATTTTGATTACTTTTTAAATGCAAGGTTTTTTTTAAACAATATCTGCTTTAGACTTTGTCTTAAAATCTGGAAAATTACAGACAATTTTTACAATTCTAATGCAATGCAATTAAAATGTAATATTAATGTAAACAAAGAGTGAAAAAATTATTATTTTGTGGGGGGAAAAAAAGTTGTTTATACCACAAAACAACATTTTTGCCCCTAACAATTGTTCAAAAGTTAATTTACTTGGTTACAGAGGAAACAACGGTGTGAAGTGCTTACTTGAGTTTAAATGTAATGATGTGATAAAAAAGGATCAAGATGAATATTGTGTGGACAGAATATTTCTGTTATAATTTCCAAGCTGTAATATTTATATTACTGAAAATACAAATATGACTAATATTGAAAAAATACAATATGAAGGTATTATTTGATGCGTATTTAGAATACACACAGTGCTAGCTGAAATTGTGCCCGTAGTTAAAGAAACGGGCATATCAAATACTGTATACTAGCAAGATTTATTCTACAGAATTAAATTCTCATAGGTTTAGCATTAAATCTACAACAAATCTAGAACCAGTATCGAGAACAAAATATCTCAGAGACAATTCTCTTCTCTTTGTTTACTTTCTAGTTTGATAAGGGTCTAGTTATCCAGCTAAATTAGTTACATTTGCATTTTATATCTTGTTATTCAATGACAAAGTTTCTCCATAACGTCACCTTGCAATTATAAGGTTATATCTGCATTCTGAGCAGTTTCAAGATATTGAACTTAAAAGTTTTTGCATTCCATATAGTGATATGGGATATGGGGAACAAGTCTCTTTCATACATCAGTCCTTAAAAAAAACAACGGTGTGAAGTGATTACTTGAGTTTAAATGTAATGATGTGATAAAAAAGGATCAAGATGAATATTGTGTGGACAGAATATTTCTGTTATAATTTCCAAGTTGTAATATTTATATTACTGAAAATACAAATATGACTAATATTGAAAAAAATACAATATGAAGGTATTATTTGATGCGTATTTAGAATACACAGTGCTAGCTGAAATTGTGCCCGTAGTTAAAGAAACGGGCATATAAAATACTGTATACTAGCAAGATTTATTCTACAGAATTAAATTCTCATAGGTTTAGCATTAAATCTACAACAAATCTAGAACCAGTATCGAGAACAAAATATCTCAGAGACAATTCTCTTCTCTTTGTTTACTTTCTAGTTTGATAAGGGTCTAGTTATCCAGCTAAATTAGTTACATTTGCATTTTATATCTTGTTATTCAATGACAAAGTTTCTCCATAACGTCACCTTGCAATTATAAGGTTATATCTGCATTCTGAGCAGTTTCAAGATATTGAACTTAAAAGTTTTTGCATTCCATATAGTGATATGGGATATGGGGAACAAGTCTCTTTCATACATCAGTCCTTAAAAAAAAACACATCATATCGTAGCGTTAGTTCTGGCAGTAGCGTTAGTTCTGGCAGGTCACGTTAGTCAAGCTCACATCAGCTGACTCTCAGCTGATCCCCATCAACCTATGGGAATATGACACCTATCTAAGCATTCATATATAAGGTCCCTCAGTATTATCAGCAGTTTTCGCATTGCTCAATAGCTAATTACCCTCCTCCATCCCCAACTCCTCCTCTGTCAGTCAGGATTCAGCCTTCTGATTATCCTTTGAATCAGACTAATTCTAAAACGTGTACATAAAATTATTGAACTTTAACATCTGCAATACATTTATGTTGGTTCTGTTCTGTTTACCCTGGGGGGTTATTGCTGCTCTCCCTGCTCTCATCCATGCTAGGCTGCATGGATGCACAGGGAGTTCTTGCCCAGAACAGAACCATACCGCCAATCCAAACTGTATGCTAATTGTCAATCATTGGCGATAGTGGTCCTGACAGAAATAATGTAAATAAGTCGTCACAGAATAAGAATTTGTGAATAACTCAATTTTGACAAAAAATGGCACATAGAACCTTGTAGTTCAAAGGTGACGATAAATCATTTAAAAAGTGGTGATTAAAAGTAAGCCAGTGGGCAATAAGCACAAACCATATCACACATGTACAGCCTGCTTCAGTCCACAATTTTGAATTCATTCTTTTGTAAAGGGGAAATGAATTCATTATGAATCCAATTTACAAACATTATCTAAACATGAAGAGTCTGTATTCTGATTCATGACCTGTGAGGCAGCAGTGTTATTAATGCTGATGAGTGGCTGTAAGAGTGACTAGTTGAATACATTAAAGCAAGTTGCATCAGAGAGTAGTGCAACCTGGGTATCACTTCTGAAGGAATATCCCAGACTCTTTCTACACTGTTTAAACACTCCTAGAGGCCTCTATGGATTTAACTGTCAGCTGATATAGTCCAAACTGCTTTTTGAAAACCAACAGCACTGATTAGTATTCCATCCATACTGTACATATGAATCAAATACATTAAACATTATATGGTACCTGTATGCATTGTTGTCCTTTTACATAGAATTAATTATATTTACTGGTAGATACTCTTTTAAATCAAATCAGAATCAGAATCAGAATGAGCTTTATTGCCAGGTATGTTTTCACATACGAGGAATTTGTTTTCGTGCTTCCACAGCTTCCACAGTGTAACAGAATGACAGTGACAGAACAAAAAACACAGATAATAAAAAAAAAAAAAAAATAGAACAAGTAAATAAGGAATAAAAATATATAAATTGACAATTGTATGTGCAGGTATATTACAATAGACAGTTTTGTATGTAAATGAGTTGTGCCCCTTGTCCATGACATCATAAATGTCTCCCTCTGGGTCGCCCTTTTGCTTGATTTAATAGTAATGGAGCAATGGAGAGACTTTACAGGGGATAAACACTACCTGGTCCCTGATGTCTTTTGAGTGGGGTTTCAGATTTCAGATATTTGTGGTTAGCAAAGAGCTCACTATCTCACTGCATGCACACACAGCAGTAGAGTGCTTTAATAAAATAAAATAAAAAAATAAAATAAATGCTTTTAAATTGCTGATTGGTCAATAACATGACACTCTCATTTTTGTTCTATCCAATTATGTATTTTATTAATGCATACAATTACTTGAATAGACCTCTTTTATGATCAGCAGTTTGTATTTTCTGAATTAAATAGAGTTTTGAAGAAAACTGTTTGTTTGGCATCTTTTATGATTAGTGAATTTTTTTTTGAGTTTTTTCAAAAACATAACCATCTTGAAGACTACTTGGAACATTTTTCTTACACTATACACTTTTTACGTGTTTTTTTTTTGTACATTACACTATACATTTCTCCTTTTTTTCTTTATCATGGACACTGTTTTTCATTAGCTGTGTTTCCATCAGAATATTTTTATGCACATTTTGGGATATTGCATAAAAAAATGCTGGATGGAGACGTTAAGATGCTCATGAAATGCTTATAATTTTTTTTTTGTCCGATTAGAAAATGTGGATGTGAAAACTATGGTGGAAACACATTTACTGAATAAATTCATTGATGCACAACAAAAACTGTACCTCAACAGATCATGTAATTGAACAACTGGACTAACCAGTTAACCAATCTCATTGCACAAAATCTCAAATGTTGTTTCAATCAGTCTGAAAAGCCTGAGCCAAAGTCTGTCATCAAAATGATTTGGTATAATTACCTCCCAGAACTTTCTCACATAGTTGTGTTCCCAAACATCATTGGGCTCCAAACACAAAGTAACATGATGCAGTTTATTGCGTTTCGTCGGTTTGCTCTAAGTAATTTATGTATTTTAAAAAAAGAACTATCATTTTAAATTAAAGGGGTCATATGATGCGATTTCAAGTTTTCCTTTCTCTTTGGAGTGTTACAAGCTGATTGTGCATAGATAAGATCCCTGAAGTTGCAAAGATTAAAGTCTCAAAACCAAAGAGATATTCTTTATGAACTTGAACTGAAGGAAACATAGAAAACAAGGAAACATAATTGGTTCTAATTTCTGATCTTTTAAAATAATGTTCTGTGAAGAGCTGTAATCTCTTACCAAGCTGCCCAGGTGGTTCATTTCTTTGTTTCTAATTGTTGTCTTTTCTAATTCACCAAGCCTGGTAATGCCTCTCCAACAGAGCAAATTGCCACAAATAAGAGATGGAACACAATGCAGTCTGTCAAACACACACCTGCTCAAAGTAAAATCGAAATCATGATCATGAAAGATAAATAATGAATGTTCTGTGTTGAGTGGCTCATATAAACATGTAATACATGTCAGCATTGACTTACTGCACTCACATCTGCCTGATGGTGCGGGAGTCATTTACACAGATGTGATGCATCAGCTCCTCCCTCTATCTCTCTCTCTCTGGTTGATCTGCGGTCATTCAACATGCCATTAGCTGCATGCTGGGGAACTGCTTCACATTCTGGTCAGACTGGCAGCTAGCTGCGGCTAACCGAGCCTTTCAGAGTCTTGCATGTGGTGCTGTTTTGTTTAATATTTGAGTGTGGGAGAGGGTGTTGTAATGCATTACAACATATACAACACTCATAGAAACAACTGTTTAAACCTGATATTTTGTAGGGTAAAGAAAGGGAGAGGTGGATTATGAACTGTCTGCTGTCAGGAGAGTTGCTTTCCATCAGTGGCAGGAGTAATGCTACACGTTTCAATCGATCTGTCCATTCAGTGCATCTCAAGGTTTGTAACACTATATTGTGGCATTCCAGGATGATTAGCTCATAAATAGTGTGAAAACTCTTCAAAATACATAAAGTGCCCATTTTAATGATTCACATTTAAAAGCCATTTGTAAGCCATTTGCATTCTCATTAGGGCAATAGTTTTTCTTCAGTGTGAATTTGCAGTCTCTGAATACTAATGCAAGCAGCATATTTCAGGTGATATTGGGGTACTTAATTCCAGCTACTTCAACTTAAAAACTTTATTATAGTACAGTGTTGTTTTCCAATGAATAACAATGGGGCAAATATGTGATTTCTCCTCGGAAGCCTTTGGTGTGTTAAATTTCAATTTCCCACATAAGAATTTCAAGATGACTTCTCTCCATTTGGAACATTGGCACAAGGTACAAGATGCTTTCCCAAATCCAATGTGACCATGTAAAACGTAGAGAGAAGCGACTCTCAATAATCTTTCACATCTGCCCCGTTGCTATCCTGATAGATGTGGCACATTCACTCCTCTGACAGTGGATTAAAGACACTGGGCAGAGAGGAAATGAGACAGGTGTACCAGTTGTAAACCTACATTGCTCCAGCAGTGCTGCACAATGTTGAAATAAGTCATCTTGGAAGTGTGTTGTCTATTTTTGGGTTACATCATTTGTCTTCATCAGCTTTGATGGCCTTTCTAATGTGCTTTTGAGGTTTGGGCTGCTCTACGGTTTCATTCCATTTGAAAGGAATTTAATCTGTTTGTATTTTCAAATTAAATGTTTGGATATTACGTTTCATTTATAGTACAATTATATTACCCCATTTTAAATATTAAATCAGATTTAGATACAATTTTAAAGCAACTGAAACCACACAAATGTTTTTTTTTTTCTTGTACAAACATGGAATGAGTTAAGATGATTTTTAAATAAATATATATTTATGAGAAAACAATCGATGCAATTTTTATATTATTATTATTATTACAAATTGAACAACTATAATAACTGTTGGAGTAAACCAGGGGTAGGCAAGTTCGGTCCTAGAGAGCCGCAGTCCTGCATAGTTCAGCTCCAACCCTGAAAAAAAAACCTCACCTGCCTTTAGCCTTAGTAATCCTGCAGACATTGATTAGCTTGTTCAGCTGTGTCTGATTAGGGTTGGAGCTGAACTCTGCAGGACTGCGGCTCTCTAGGACTGAACTTGCCTACGCCTGGACTAAACAGAAGAAAGTCTGTATAAGGAAAGAAAGGAGATTACCATTTTAATGGTTTCTGATTCTGATCTCCTGGACGAGGTGGACAAGCAGGCAGATAGTATTGCTGATATACTATCAAGCAGGAAGCACTTCATCTATGAGAGAGATACGCTTCTTCATGCCTACTATAAAATGCTCACTACCTCTCTCAACCTTAATATAGTCAATATAGTCTTCCAATATAGTATTCGTTACATAATGACCTTTTTTTTTATCACATTATGGCTAAAATGTAGTTAACATTTACCAATACTGTCTTTTTTAACATCAGGATCATGGATGTTAACATTTTACTTGATTACATTTACTTGATTAACTTTTATTATTTAACTAGTGAGAAAATGTAAGAGACACAAATTAATCTTACAATAATACAGGCCTATTTTTCCAACAAGTCTACTATTGTTGCAACTTGCAACCCTGTTTTCTGATCTATTATTTCATAACCTACACAGCAAACCTAGGTTCATTCACCCAATGCTCACTATTATTTAGCTTTATCTATCTATCTATCTATCTATCTATCTATCTGTCTGTCTGTCTATCTGTCTGTCTGTCTATCTACAGTATATATATATATATATATAAATCATATATATCATTTATATATATATATAGATTATATTATAATATATTTTACAATATTATAGATTGATTTTGCCGGTACATATGGGTTGAGAGGAATGCATTTGATGAGCCAGATCTAGGCTTGTGTTTTCCACTGACAATCTGAGTATTGATCTCATGTCTCTTCCCACTGAGATCAAAGAACAGACTTTGGCTCCCTAATTAATCTGTTTCAGCGATCCCAAGACTGACTGCATCATCCAAAATCTATTAAATTACAGGTACACTATCTTTCAAAAGTTTTTTAAATGTTTTTGAAAATATATCATTTATATATATATAGATTATATTATAATATATTTTACAATATTATAGATTTTTTTTGCCGGTACATATGGGTTGAGAGGAATGCATTTGATGAGCCAGATCTAGGCTTGTGTTTTCCACTGACAATCTGAGTATTGATCTCATGTCTCTTCCCACTGAGATCAAAGAACAGACTTTGGCTCCCTAATTAATCTGTTTCAGCGATCCCAAGACTGACTGCATCATCCAAAATCTATTAAATTACAGGTACACTATCTTTCAAAAGTTTTTTAAATGTTTTTGAAAGAAGTCTTTTATGCTCACCAAGGCTATACAGTAAAACGTCTCAGGTTACGTATGTAACCATGGTTCCTCGAGGGAACTCGAGCTGCGTCGGAAAACGCTTTGGGAACGCCTTCTGTGACCACGCTCTGAATCACATGTGAAATCAGTCCAATAGCTGGGCGAGACGTCACGGGCGGGTGACGTCATGGCCAGGAAGATATAAAAGCACGTGCGGCGGAGCTTCAGGAATGAAGCAAGCGCCGGCAGGGATGCCGGAAGTATGGCACCGAGAGCCACGAAGACCTCTAGGGTGGAGTGGGTCAACCCTGCGGATAAACAGGCCTGCAAGAACTCCAGCTAAATGGGCAGTTAGCTGGGTCTGGCTGGCGGTCTCCACAGAAATACAGTTTCCTCATAAAGGGAGCTCTGGATGGAGGATGGTCTCAACAACCTCGGTTGAGAGACCGGAAGTTATGAGTTGTAACTTCCACAGCTTCCACAGCTCCGGACGGGGGCGCGCCCTCCGCCTGTGAGAGGAGATCTCTCCTGACGGGAATCTCCCCTAGAGCACCGTCGAGGAGAGAAATCAGGCCTGAGACCCAACTCGGCCCGGCCAGAACGGGGATAC
>NW_015627959.1:1396489-1396943 GCF_001515625.1 Sinocyclocheilus rhinocerous
GAGGATGGTCTCAACAACCTCGGTTGAGAGACCGGAAGTTATGAGTTGTGCCTCCTCAGAGGCCACACCCACAGCTTCCACAGCTCCGGGTGGGGAGATCTCCTGTGAGAGGAGATCTCTCCTGAAGGGAATCTCCCATAGAGCGCCGTCGAGGAGAGAAATCAGGCCAGAGAAACAACTCGGCCCGGCCAGAACGAGGATACTAACAACAGATGTTGTTGGAGCTGGATGAGTCAGAGAGAACCAGAGGGGACAGTGCGATATCATATGAGTCGCCACCGGTGTGTTGTCGGTGCGCACCAACACATGGTGACATCTTAGGTCTGGGAGAAAGTGTTTCAGAGCTCGAAACATGGCCAGCATCTCCAGACAATTGATATGCCACGTCAGATGGCGACCACTCCACAGACCGCGGGCAGGGTGGCCACTCATGACCGCACCCCAACCGGTGAGG
>NW_015627959.1:1397740-1434748 GCF_001515625.1 Sinocyclocheilus rhinocerous
GCCACTTATGACAGCACCCCAACCGGTGAGGGACGCATCCGTCGCTAGCATATGCGGCGACAAGAAGCTCCCAGCACCGGGCCCTGAGACAAGAACCAAGGTTTCCTCCACATGTCTAAGGCTTGTAGGCACCTCCACGTGACCTTGAGCATGCGAAGCGGGTTTCCCCTCGGGGAGAACCTCTTGGTCTTGTGCCACCACTGTAGAGGTCTCATGTACAGCAGGCCAAGAGTTATCACGTTGGACGCAGCTGCGAGCGGTTCAATAGGCACAGACCTAAAATATGACGCAACCCCCATCCTTCTTCAGAACAGTGAAGTACCGGCTGTAGAACCCGGAGTCTGTCTCGTGCGGTGGGACCACCTCGATGGCCTCCTTCCTTAAGAGAGTAACTACTTCCTGTTCTAATACCAGAGCCTGCTCGGGACCCCCTAGAGTGGGGGTGACCCCATTGAATCGAGGCGGACGAGAACCAAACTGGATTCTGTAGCCTCTTTCTACAGTACGCAGGACCCATTGAGACACATTTGGCAGGAGCTTCCACGCTGCTAAATAATCTACAAAGGGAATCAGTTTCTCAAGACTGATCTCTGGTGTGCCCAGAATGGCTAGTTCGGTGCCCTGAAGCGGCAAACCGGCAGGGGAAGGCCGAACTAGCTGCTCTGGGGGCCTCTGCAGAGGCCGCGAGCCTCTCAGTGCCGCTACGTTGCCGGGCGGTAACTGAAAGAAACACTCGCTGGAGACCGCTGCGCCCTGGAACACCGGCAGGGTTGGCAGAACGATCTCCTGGGGGCACTGGGGGGAGACGGGCACCGTATAATGCGTTGTGAACCTCTCTTCCCCAGAGGGGCCTGCCCTCCGAGGTCCTGAGCCACAGCATCAGGACCCTCATAGCTGAAGTCTCCTATTGAAAACGGCGCACATGCTTTTATAGCTTCCTGGCCATGACGTCTCGCCAAGCTATTGGACTGATTTCACATGTGATTCAGAGCGTGGTCACAGAAGGCGTTCCCAAAGCTAGCTCGGTGCCCTGAAGCGGCGGACCGGTAGGGGATGGCCGTACAAGCTGCTCTAGAGACTTCCGTAGAGGTAGCGAGCCTCTTAGTACCGCAAAGTTTCCGGGCGGTAACTGAGAGAAGCGCTCGCCGGAGACTGCTGCGCCCTGGAACACCGGCAGGGTTGGCAGACCGATCTCCTGAGGGCACTGAGGAGAAACGGGCACTGTGTAATGAGGTGTACACCGCTCTTCCCCAGAGTAGGCGTCAGGACGTTTACGACGAAGACTATCCAGCGAGAATGACGGTCCGCAGACCCGCCTTCTGCTAGAAGCCTTCGGCCTGGGAGCGCCACTCTGACTCTAGACTCTGCAGAGTATGAGAAGTGAGGCCCCCATAATGAGGGGCTGGAACACGGTAGGTTGGTACTGCTCCCGCCCAGCAGACCCTGCTGACCGCCTCAACCTCCTCAGAGGAAGAGAGGTAAACGCATGCTCTCACTCTAGACATTTTTATCCCAAAAGCCCTTGTATATCTAACTTCTCATAGTCAGATAAAAACTTCATTTTATTCCTCAGAATTAAATGCAGTCAAACAACCAGAGGAGTAAATACGATCTGGTGAGAAAGATTCACATCAAAAAACGAATGATGTAATATAAGCGTTGCCTCGCTCTAGATCTAGGGAACATGAGTGGAGATAGGACGAGCCGTCTCCAACCCGTCCGCCAGATAATGTGCGATCCCCGCGATCTCAGTCGCCGCCGTGCCTCAGCAGCAGCGGGACCGCAATCGCAAGATCACAGGCACAGACACACTCCTCGTAGCGTGCCCGGCGAGAGCGGAGCGCTTAACAACGGTAAAAGCACAATCCGCCCCCCGAGAGCCGACTGCTCGAGCTCCGCTCCCTATTAATGCTGCTCATTATAATATCAGGCATAATATTGCTTGTGTAACTGATGCTTGTGCAACTGGCGAGCTCTTTGACGCCCTCCATATCAATCTCCTCGGAGAAAGACAGGCGGAGCGTTGTGCCCTCTCCCCGGGGAGAAGGACCGCAGCGCGGGCTTCCAAAACCCCGAGAGCGGGCGCCGCCCATATGCGAAACCCACGAGCACAGCCGCCGCTCTGCCTTGGCGAAAGCGGGGCCGGCACCGCGTGGAATGCTAGTAAAAGCTCCCTCCTCAAAGAGAGCCCTCTGAGAGCGAAGCGAGGCAGTAACAACTGTGCTTCGCTCCCAAGCAGACAACAAACAAACTGTGTGTATCCCCTCCCGTAAAGTAACGCGGGCAGGGAGGAACACACAGCCTGAATGCTGCCTGCCCTAGCCCTTAGGTGTTTGGTTTTGTCTTGTGATTTTGTGACAGACAACACTAAATAAGACTCACAAACAGATATCAGACTGACACACACACAGAGCGCTTGCTGAATGACAAAAAGCTGACGCCGGCTCCGGCGCACATGCTTTTATAGCTTCCTGGCCATGACGTCTCGCCAAGCTATTGGACTGATTTCACATGTGATTCAGAGCGTGGTCACAGAAGGCGTTCCCAAAGCGTTTTCCGACGCAGCTCGAGTTCCTGAAGAGGAAAAGTTATATTGGTATTGTATTGATCTTCAATCTCACATATCCTTCAGAAATTGCTGCTCAATAAGTATTTCTTATTATTATCAATCTTGAAAAGAGTTGTGCTGCTTAATAATTTTTTGGAAACTGACATTTTTAAAGAATATTTAATGAATAGAAAGAAAAAGACAGCATTTATTTGAAATAGAAATCATTTGTAAGATTATAAATATCTTTAATGCCACTTTTCATCAGTTTAAAGCATTCTTACAGAATAGAAGTATTAATTCCTTTCAATAAATTAATAAATAAATAAATACAATCTTACTGACCCATGCTCAGACTGCAGACTTTATAATCTTCTTAAAATGTTCCGACATTTAAACATTTTGATTTATTTATTCTATCATTTTTATTTTAATTGTTTTTCTTATTAAACTCATGTTTGAATAGAAAACAAAACAAGAAGGATCGACGCATATGAAATGTTTGAGCACTGACTGAAATTCCAGTACACTTTACTAATGCACTGTGTGTTTAATAAATAAATATTGTTATCATTTTTTAATCTGTGCATTACTAAAAATCAGTCAGGCTTACATAATGCGTGTTTTGATGCAGTAACAGTCGCCTGCTGTCCAGAGCATTTCAGAGCTGCAGGCTCTTCTCAAGGTGTAATGGAGGTGTAAGTCTGTTTCCCCTGTAACAGCTGGGTCAGTGCTGCAAAATGCACATTATCCACACGCCTGTAAACAGCAGGTTCTGGGCCGCAGCTACAAGGAGTGAGGAGAAAGCAGATACAATTCCACTGCACCAATAGCAACTTAGCTCAATGGGAAGATGGGATGTAAGCTCAAGAACCATGAGCGTTCAACTTCAGCTGTATCGTCTGTATTAAGTCTTTGCTGCAGGGCTTAAGAGGTTGTGCTGTGAACATTTAGCCTGCTTGACTGACTGAGTTCCACAATAAGGACTCTTATTTTTCTTCTAAGGTATACATGATAGTGAACATCCTCTGAAGACCTGCTCTTTATGTTTTCCTGTACTGGTGGGCTTTGATTATGATAACCCATAAATCATTGCTGCTCCATGCTGCAGAATAGCCGCCACTGGTGCCATTCTTTGCTTGCAATTTTGCAATCAATATTGTTTGCGTGCTGTTGAATTGTGTCCATGAATCTCTCAGCTGCGGCAGTTATGATTGGTTAGAGTCACAGTAAACGTCCTCCCCTGTGACATGTGTGGGAATGGATGTTCTCTTGGACTGTGCAAATAGAAATTGCTTTGCACTTTCATTCAGTAAAACTGTTACCACTCTGAGTTAGGTAATGGACTTACGGCACACTAATTCAGCATTTGCATGTGTTTTATTTACATAAACCTTGCTGTTTATAACCCTCAAGGATTTATGCTTTTGCAGTGCTATTGCAGTAAATAAATATACATTGGTAACACTTTACAATAAGGTTCATTAGTTAACATTAGTTAACTACTTTAGTTAACATGAACTAAGAATGAACAATACTTCTACAGCATTTCAAAATTTATTAATGCATTATTAAAATCAAAAGTTGTGCTTGTTAACATTACTGTGAATTAACATGAACTAACAATGAACAACTGTATTTTCATTAACTAACATTAACAAAGATTAATAAATACTGTAATAAATGTATTGTTCTTGGTTTGTTCCTGTTAGTTAATATATTAACTAACATTAACTAATGGAACCTTATTGTAAAGTGTTACCTATACATTTTATATTGATTTTAAAAGAAGACAGTAACTGTGAAATTTAGTTAATACAATTTAAAATAACTGTTTTATATTGTAATATATATATATTAAAATGTAATTTATTCCTGTGATGGCAAAGCTTTATTTTCATTACTCCAGTTTTCACCACTGTACCTTGATTTAATCAATTGTAATTCCATTTAATCAAAAATTACTTTTTTTTTATTTTTAAATACTTTTACTCAAGATACTTAATTGAGTACATTTTTAACACATTCCCTTGATTATACTTGATTTGAATTTCTCTGGCACCTCTACACCTATATTTAACAACATCATCGGCATATATTGGTAGCAAAGCAAAGCTATTGGTTGTTATACACACTTGCTCTTGAAGAAGTTATGGACTGACTCTTACTCTTGTTCCCAGGGTGCTCTGAATGCTGCCTCAAATGCCTGAGTGGGATTCCCTACGCCTCTCTGATTGCGACCATTCTGCTGTATGCCGGGGTGGCGCTCTTCTGTGGCTGTGGTCATGAGGCTCTCTCTGGAACCGTCACCATCCTGCAGACCTATTTTGATGTTGTCCGGTCGCCTGTTGATGCCCTGGATGTCTTTACTATGTGAGTGTCACAATACCAAAGTCATAATAAAAAAAGAACATACAGTCAGGCTTTGCTGTCTGTTGAAATGTGCATGTATCTAATTCAGCTTATGTCACCAGTTCTTAATAATGTAGTACTGAAACTAGTTTATTAATCATTCATTGTCTTAATTTGTGGTTTATCTTTACCACTAAGCAAGATGCAGACTAGTTGCATACACTTTGCCTTTATTCAACTTATTTAGCCCTCATGCTGTGGTCCAGTCATTTTGACCCAGAGAGGATTTTCTTTTTTTCTGAACATGCTAGTTAATGTTATCGCATTCGACTAAATATCCATCCATCCATCCATCTATATGTATATATATATAATTTTAGTACTTTTCCCCCCCGACCTTGTTACATTTGTGGTGTTCCCGGTCAAAAATGAATTTGTATTTCTTTTTGGAAGTGATTGATTGTTCTGTAGGCCTCTGTAGGCTTATGAACCTCTGTTTTAAAGACTGAGATTTGGTGATAATGGGCATAATGAGAGATTTACAAGTAATTTTTAGAAGGCTGGTCATTTTTGTATGGTAACATCAAATTAGGTAAAGGATTTTCACCACAGCTCAATGATTAGTTAATAGGGACCATCCAGAATAATTTCTGTGTGATATATCTAGAAGGAGTAAAGAAATGCACTTTATAATTATTATAATGAATTAAATTGAATTCATTGAACCTTGTGTTTACATCATTCAGCCTTATAGGAAATGGAGACTGAGGAGAGTGTTATTTAGAAATATATTTTTCCACACACACATTTCTAAAGAACAGTGACACACAGAAACACAAGATTGTTTTTTTTCTGATCTACCATGTTAGGTTTTGGCATCAGTCCCACTCAGAGAATTAAGTGTTCTGAAATCGCAAGCACACCTGCTCACCGGAACTCCACTGGTGGGAAGGAGAGCAGGATGGACAGAGAGAACGAGAGAAAGGAGTGGGTGGAGGAAGGAATAGTGGCAGTGTGTGGAGCAGCATTTTTCAGCCATTTTACCTTGTTTTACCAAATACTTTGGAGTAAGGCTTTGAAATTGAATTTAATCTGCACACAAAATCAAGTGGATTAGGGCTTCACAAAATACTTTGCCACCAATATTCTCCCTATTGTCTTATTGAATTACCATTGTGTGCAAGATAAGCACAGACACTCTTTTCATAAGGAAATGACTAATTTACTTATTGTTTTGCTTCCTCAGGATTGACATCTTTAAGTATGTGATCTATGGAGTGGCAGCAGCCTTCTTCGTTTATGGTATTCTGCTGATGGTGGAGGGATTTTTCACCACTGGGGCCATTCGGGACCTCTATGGGGACTTTAAGATCACCACCTGTGGGCGCTGTGTCAGTGCTTGGGTAAGATCAACCACCCATCTAAAAGAACTAATGCACAGGCAGGAGAGCATGCATATCATACATCCCTACATTTATGAGTTACTGAAGTTATGGAAATTATAAAGGTGTCTTTACACAGCCAAGTTAAGACTGCTCTGTGCCAGCTCAGAATTCAGTGTGAAGACAAAATGCAGCATTAAAGCAAGACTAAATTATGCCTGTCCTGACCCACCTTAGACACTAGTATCACAGTATACATTTGTAATTGCTGTGCATGCATTTATGCCACCTCTGAGCAGCATTATACAATCTGTGTAAAGACACTTCAGTGCCACTTCATAAGCGATTCTGTGCCATCTCTAAATAGATAAATATCTCTTTCTCTTCCCTTCAGTTCATCATGCTTACTTATATCTTCATGTTGGCTTGGCTGGGAGTTACAGCATTCACCTCCCTGCCAGTCTTCATGTATTTCAACATCTGGAACACCTGTCAGAACACCACACTGGTGGAAAGTTCCAACGTTTGCTTCGACCTGCGTCAGTATGGTGCGTGGCTCATTTCAACAACATCTGACACGTTTTAAGTAATTTCTCATGTTCTATGCATGCTGGTGTAAACAAAATACTTAGCCAGCAAAATAAAATATGGATCTATGGATGGGAACGCTGCCTAGGACTGCTATTTTCTAGTCACATTCAAGTGGATCTGGATTACTAAATAAGTATCAGTGAATGCCAAGTCTAGCTGGCTGTAGGGCTGTAAATGTCTGAGATTACTGAAAACAACTTAGAAGTTGTTTTATATTGGAGTTTATTGCATGTTTTAGTGCGGGAATTACAGAATGTGACAGACTACATCCAAGGGCAGAGGATATTGAAAAACAACTTCTTTTTTTTTTGTATTAAAAAAAAAATAATTTTTTTTGCAACAGCTACATGACAGAACGCATATATAAACAATATTAAGATATCATTAAACACTCTTGTTACATATTACAGAACACCATGGTGTATCATCACTGCTGGAAGCACCATTATAACATTTAAATATAATACGCCGATTTTAAAACAGTATTGCAACATCAAAGGTTGCATTTCAAGGTAGGAAGGCATCAAGGCACATCTGAACCAATGTTAGCTTCACTTCCTGTCTCCTGAGATGCCTTCATTTGATTGATTTTTGAAGGCAGCATAGATGTATCCTTTGCTGCCTTTGATATCCCACAATCCTGTGTGTTCCATTCCGTGATGGTTGAGCTAAAAAAATAAAGGTGGTGTCTGAAAGTTGCATTTGGTGGTCAGTTTGTCTGTAAATGTATGTTTCTGACCAACTTTTTGCACTTTTTGCAGTGAGAAATCAATATCATAGTTATTAAATATTCACCTAAGCTTGTTCTATTTTTGTTTTGTCATTAAACCGTTACGCTGCCTTAGAAGCATGTCCGAAATCAGTTTTGTGAGGTGACTTAAAGCTCAAACGCTGCATACAAAGTCGTTGCCTGATAACAAGTCAGCAGCCTAAGCATTCGGACACAGCCCATGACTTTACATATTAGCACAACTGAACACTAAATGGCAGCTTTGACATACCTAATTGTCATTTATGCATGTACTATCATTGCATTATTAATAAATCTGCTGTTAACACATCTCACTTTCTTTAAATTGCAGGAATTGTGTCCATCGGTGAGGAGAAAAAACTGTGCACCGCTTCTGAGAACTTCATCAAGATGTGTGAATCTAATGAGGTCAGTTGGCAGTTCAGAAGATGGGTGTCAGGCTTGCGTTGTGTTTTGTTCCTCATGTGCTCCCTGTGTCCCAGTGTTAGCCCTTTTTTGGTTATGTTCCTGTCCTGATTATTTCATTGAATTCATTAGTCTCCACCTGTGTTTGTTTATTTGATTCAAGTGCGTTTAATTTACTCCCTCGTTATGTCTTGTATTTAAAGTGTAGTCTGTCGGATGTTTCTTTGTCGAGTCTGAACGTCGTTACCTGTTTCCTACGTGTGTGTCCCTGATTCCGTGTGAAAGAATATAGTATGTATCATAGTGAATTCCCCTCCGTCTCCTCATTCCTCGCTCCTCACAGTAGGGAGCGTGACAGAAGACTTGACCACGAAAAGATCACTGCAGCTGAGGACGCGCTGTGGGGTTTGCGGCAGGGCGGTCTGAGGTTGGAGCGATATGTGGAGGGTTTTCTCGAGCTCTCTAACCGGGTGAGCTAGCACGATGCCGCACTAGGTGCGTGCTTCCTGCTGGGGTTGGATGACGAGATAATCCGCTGCGATCTTCCCAAAATTCCCCGCGGTCCTCCTAAGCTCCACCCTAGTCGTCAGCCCAGTATGGCCGGCCGCTCCCCAGTCAAGTGCGCCGGCCGCGGCTCTCTCCAGCCCGCCGGCCATTCCGAAGTCAAGCCCGCCGGTGGCGGCTCTCTCCAGCCCGCCAGCCGCGGCACACTTAAGCCCACCGGTTACCGCAACGACAAGCCCGCCGGCTGCCCAGTTCACCCGTAAAGAAAGGAGGAGGACAAAGAGAAAAAGGACTGTTCTCTGCCTTCATCCTAGCCCCAGAGCTCGCTCCAGTGTCGGCTTCAGCCCCTGAGTTGGCTCCAGTGCCAGCTCCTCGAAAGCGCCTTGCTGTGCCTGCTCCTCCAGAGCACCCTCCAGTGCCAGCTCCTCGTAAGCGCTTCACAGTTCCCGAGTATAGTCCACGGAGGGCTCCAGTTCCCGAGTATAGACCAAGGAGGGCTCCTATTCCCGAGAATAGCCCACGGAGGGCTCCTGTTCCCCCGTTGAGCCCAAGGAGGGCTCCAGATCCCCCGTTGAGCCCAGGGAGGGCTCCAGATCCCCAGTTAAGCCCAGGGAGGGCTCCAGATCCTCAGTTAAGCCCAGGGAGGGCTTCGGATCCCCAGTTAAGCCCAGGGAGGGCTCCAGTTCCGTCATGGCCCACGGAGGGCCTCGGAGCCCGTAAGCATCCCCAAGTATTTTTTTTAATGAGTTCATTAGTCTCCACCTGTGTTTGTTTATTTGGTTCAGGTGCGTTTAATTTACTCCCTCGTTATGTCTTGTATTTAAAGTGTAGTCTGTCGGATGTTTCTTTGTCGAAACGTCGTTACCGGTTTCCTACGTGTGTGTCCCTGATTCCGTGTGAAAGAATAAAGTATGTATCATAGTGAATTCCCCTCCGTCTCCTCATTCCTCGCTCCTCACAGTAGGGAGCGTGACAATGGGCTTATTTTATCCTATCTTTTAGCCTTCATCTAAATTCAGTCCACCATTATAGTCAGCGACCTATAACATAATGAAGGGTGGGAAGTGAGAGAGAGAATAGGAAGACATTGTGAACCATGCTTTTAAGACTGAAGTCACAGTGCAACGGGGATTCCTCCATATAAATATGTAATAGTTAAAATGTAATATTTATTTGCAAGATCGTGCAGCTCCTTGTATGAACAATACCACAAGTCATATGCCAGCGGATGTTATGCTTTCACAATATTATTATTATAGTAAAGATGTCCCTATAGCCTAGAGTTTATCATTTTAGATTGTTTTGGCGATCTAGGGCCAGATTTACAACTTGCACCAGTGTAAACACTTGCTGTCCAGATTTACTAAAGGCACGCAGTGAAAAATTTGGACAGTTATTTTAGCGACTGACCTTTTTGCATATGCATTTGTAGAAGTTTTCCTTTACGAAAAAAAAAAAATGGAGTGCAATTAAATTAATCATGCAACATGATTTACTAAGGTTTGTGGTAGTCAGTTTACGGATAGTTGCACAATTTTTTATTTGTTTAGTAAATCTGGCTCGTAGGTTTATCTGTACTTCTTGATGATTTGCCAGTGAAAACCCATCCATGTTTTCTCCTCTTCAGAGTCTTTTTTTTTTTGTCCTTTCTCCAGCTGGATCTGACATTCCACTTGTTTGTCTGCGCACTTGCGGGGGCTGGAGCAGCCGTTATTGCCATGGTGAGCATTTCCACTGCTGTCTCTTTCTACCTTTCTTTCTTGATTGCTCAGCTTCTACATTGCACAAGTTTTCCCTAAATCAATTTTTTAGGGCAATACAACGAAATTTAGATTGATTTATGAGTTTCATTAATCCTATGATTCCAGTGACACCTTCAAGTTATATGAAATCTAAGCACAACAAGTGTGTAATAGATTTACAGTGAATTACAGAATTACAGTATATCAGGAAAGAATGTGCAGGCTTGTCTAAAATGCAATATACATCCAAGGTCTCTTGTAAAATAGTGAGTGAGCAAAGAGAGAAGACGACAGATAGAGAGAGGGAAAGGAATGCTCACCATTGAAATTGCAGGAGGTGTTGTTGCCATGGAAACAGAAGAGGAGAGGGAAGGAAGGAGAGAAGCTTGTTTGGAACGGCGATAAGTGATTGTGAGACACCATTTTCTGTGAGGCAGCTTTTCTACCCTTTGGTTTGAACCTCGGAAAGCTGTTTTTCATTGGTTAATATAAGAGCTTATGTAGAAGGTAAATAGTATAGCATCAAATTAATTTGATGCGGTCAATACACTTAAGTATTTTTGCACTGCATTGTGCTTTTGTTTTCTGCTTAAGCTTCCTTGCAGTGTGTGTGTGAAAAGCACAATGAGTCTGTTTTCTGCAAAGGCAGAGTTAATTGCATTCCACACCAGTTTGGAAATGAGAAAACAACCTGGACATTAAGTACTTAGAAAAAAAAGCTCTACATAATGTGTGCTCTTTTGATTATATAATTACATCATACCTTTCAGAGAATACTGCTGCATGCTTGCGGTTTGCTGATTTGTGCAGCAATAATGCCACCCAATGGTTTACAGAGGAACTTCAGAAAAAAGCCATTTTTGTCCTGGAAATGCATATAATTATAACACAATTTTCTGAACCATCCAAATTTAAAGGGATAGTTCATCCAAAAATGAACATTTTGCCATGAATTATTTAATCTGTTGTTCCAAACAATCACAAACAAAGACGTTTTGCAGCTCTTTTGACCAAAGGCTCCTAAAACGCATACTAAAAGGCATCATACGTCTTTCCCTAATTTGTATGATTTAACAATACACATGAATATGGAGTAATATGGAAACAATTTGGCACATCACAGTTGGTTATGAGACCCACAAGAACCAATGACGTTTGCCTTTATTGTGGTTCCTCTTGATGCACTTATTCAAATATACAAATAGCGGAAATAACATTTAAGTGCTTTAAGGACAAGATTATCAGTAAATAAAAAGGTATCATATGGCTTCAGAAGACATGGAATTGTATGGATTTTTATGATGCTTGTTGGAGCTTGACAGCTCTTGTTCATCATTCACTTTCACTGCACTTTCAGTGTAAATAAAACATCTCATACTCTTTTCTACAGAAGAAAGAATATCATACAGGTTTGGAACGATGTGAGGGTGAACAGGAGTTAGGAATAGGGTTTTTAGGAGGCAGCAAGTAACCTTCTTCCTTTCTCTTTTTCAATGACCTGGCTACTGTGTTAGGTGGTGGCCGTGTCTATCCTCATCCATAACCACGTCATTCTGACGTCAAAGAGCACGGGGAGGTACTGCACGCGTTTCTGAAGCCAGCTCCCGACACACTCTCTTTCCACCAAGGGCCCCACCACCATCACCCACGACAGCGACTTTCATAATGGCGTCCCTTAATTGGCTTGATTAAAATGACACCCAGGCTCTTCCATTTTGCAATATCGTTTCAGTCCCTGTCCTTCCCCCACCTCCCCGAGTTAACCCACCAGTTACAAGCGATAACAAGTGTAAATGAACAAACTAACCTGGCTTACATTCAGCTGGAACTGGTCGCCACATCGTCTGACAAGGGAAATAACTGATCTAGTTCCAGTCTAAACTGGGCCATTAAATGCCCTCCCAGTCTCCAAAGTAATCTTTTTGACCTCTATGTGGGTACAGATGGGTCATCAGCACTAACACTAACCCTCCCCTCTAACCACTGTGTTGCTGTAGGTGCACTACCTGATGGTGCTGTCGGCTAACTGGGCTTACGTGAAGGACGCCTGCCGGATGCAGAAATACGAGGATATCAAGTCCAAGGAGGAGCAGGAGCTTCATGATATCCACTCTACTCGCTCTAAAGAGCGTCTGAACGCATACACATAAGCACGCGCTCATGCGCACACATATAAATATGTATACACGCACACAAACACACATAAGCATGCCCTTCCCCTCCCTGAAGACACACATATAAACTAAACTTAACTATATTTAATTTCCATGGTTTCCAGGGGTAAGGGATTGGATGGGATGGGGTGGTAAATAACTGTAACACTTGGTATGTACGGGTGTGACCCAGAATGTTGGTCTAGGGACGTGTTTATCGTCTCCATGGCAACGTCTCTGACTACCCAGGATTTAGATTTTGTTTCTTTGTCCTTGTTCCGATTTCCTTTTCCGTTGACATGTTTGAGAACACACTAAATTGAGTGACTTCATACTTTTAGGTCTCATTGGGTCTTGTTAGGGGGTTTGGGTTTAGCCAAAGGGATTAAAGAACACTTTTCACATTTTTGTATCACACACTGATGATTTGCGCTCTTCAAGCTCACCCTATAAATGGCTAGTCATGATTTAGATTTTCTTCAGACTTTTTAAAAACCAAAATGTGACCAAACTTGTAACTTATGATTTACAGGTTAATTGCTCAAGCTGCCACAATTATAGCAGCAACAGCACAAACAATGTACAGATTCTTTTTCCAACCAATTCAGTTTTGGAGTGCCAGGGATTTCAAAAAGTACCTTAAAGTAACTTTTACTGCTATACTGTAGCTTGGCCTAACTGTATATGCTAGCTGTGCGCAGTATTAATGGAAGGTGTGACACTGGTGCTTAGTAACGTTTATTAAGCTTTGACAGAGATGGCTGCTGATTGGGAAAGAAGGACCGAGAAAGAACATCTCAAATCAGCTAGAGCGGTCAAGTAGGATTTGCCTTGGGATATTTGTTTTCTCTCATCCATTGCAAGCCATACTCTCACATGCAAATAACATTTTCAGGTGTTTTATTGCTTAGTTTTAGCTTTAACTTACTCCAACAAAAACACATTTTTCCATCATTCATCTGAACTGTATATATCTCTTTAAATGTATACACATTTCATGTCAGTTTCTAAAACACATCTCGGCAGTCAGTGTTAGTTGATATTCTTGAGATTGTCGTTCATATCAGAGAAGTATAAATCTAAGTGGAAAAGTTGATTGCAACGAATCTGCCAAACACTGTGGAAGGTTAAATAAACAAGGTATTTATGTAAAAATCGAACACGTTCCGAATAAATACAAGAAAGATATGGATGTACAAGCATGTGTTACTCAAAACTCAGTGTTTTGGCTCGGTCTTGCCGACTTCAGTTGCCCTACTTTTGCAGTAAAATACTTTTGTCAGTGTCTCAAAAAAAAAAAAACATAATAAAAAAACAAGCTAGTTTTTGTGCACTTATGGACCATTGTGAGTTTTTTTGGTGTAAGTGCATTTGGAATCAGCTCTGAGTCCCTGTACTCTTATTAGTCATGCAGCTTTTTTAAAACCACAAAAGAAACTTGTATTAGGTAAAAAAAAAAAAACATAAATATAGTTGTTATTTGTGGCATGGTTATGCATCCAATGGTAATAGTTTTAACTAACTAACTAAAAAAAAAAAAAAAAAATATTTTAAGTTGAATTTTACACTTATGACTGTCTTGCTGGGGTCAATTATATTTTTTCTAAATGTGCAGTATTACAGTTGCTACTCTAACAATATTAAGCTATATATCTTATTAGGTTGTAGTGTTTGAGTTTTGTCCTTTCTAGTTTGTGATGATTTTTCCGAACCATGTCTTAAACCTATTCTTGTTTTGATGGCGCGTATCCAGTATTACATTACATACAGTATTACAGTATGACATTGCTTTCAGCTTTATCCACATACTGTACTACTTTTTTGTACTTTCACTGAGAATGCTTTGTAGCAGGCAGTAAAATTAACTGGTTTTGTACATAAATGTGCCAACAGCTTGACAGTGGCTTTTTTCTTTTCTTTTCGAACTGTAGGAACAAAGTTGCTTGCGTAAATAAAGACACTTGTGTACTTGTTAATCTGTTTTGTTTTAATTGTTCATGTTTATTGTGTACGTTTGGTAGGTACTTTATTTTGAAGTCATGTAAGTGACCTTTTATGAAGCCTGTTATTATTGCATGTACTGTATAGTTTAAAACAATCCATAGTTAAAATGCATAGATTTTTACAGTACAAGGAAATGCTGACCTATAGCATGCTTATACATGGAACACCCAAGTCTGTGAATTTTTAACCTAACTTTAACCAAAATTGTTAGTCTTTCCATTAATATATAAATCATTCAAGAGTCATTTGTAAAGTGTATGCAATTCTTTAAACGTAATAATCAGTGATTGAAGCAGCAAACATTGGCTTAATAACTTCATTCAACAGGAAAAGGTGAATATGGAAAGGAAAAACTCCACTAAGCAGGATGAGGATGATAATTAGAGGAACCAATCAATCAGCAGGGGGCGCACATCCTTCTTAGCTAAAGAAATGTACTTATGTCAAATATTAACTGGTTTTATGTTATTATTAATTAAAAAAATATTTATAAATTAACATTTATTAACTATTATTATAAATATGAACTTAATGACTGAGTGCAAGGACAGTCCTTGCATGTCAAGGTGGGACTGAAAGTTCTATGCCTCTGTGCTAACCGAATCTATATTTGTGAACATGAAAGCAGAATAGAAAATTCTACAGGTTGAACACAGATTTTATTGCAAACTTAATACCTAATATCTATTTACTCACCCTCAGGCCATCCAAAATGTAGATGAGTTTGTTTCATAATCACTTGCTCACTAATGGATCCTCAGTGAATGTGTGCCATCAGAATGAGAGTTGATAAAAACATTACAATAATTAACAAGAACCCACACACCTCCAGTCCACCAATTAATGTCTTGTGAACTGAAATCCATTGGTGAGCAAGTGATGTAATGCTAAATTTCTTCAAATCTGTTCTGATAAATAAACAAACTCTTTATGGGGAGTATGCCTGGTGGTGAGTAGGCCTATATTTTCAGCAAATTTTCATTTTTGGGTGAACTATTCCTTCAACATGGGTTTTTCAGCTCCGCTATACTGAACAACACTGAATGGAAATGTCCACGTCTCATTGTAATGTCTCTAAGAGCCTGAAATTCAATCGCTTGCCAGTAGGTGGCAGTGACGTACTAAAAATCAATTTTTGTGACCTATGGTCTGCAGCAGATAACATTTTATTTCACTGTTGATGACTACTGACACACAGAAAATCAATATACAAAAATCGAATTTAAAAATCTATTCCTTTAGTCTTTTTGCAAAATAATGAAATGTTTAAAGATGTGAAATATATTGTTTTTAAAATTACAGTTGGCAAAGTGGTATGAATGCAAAAATTGGCATCCATCTCTCTTTGCATACCTGCTTTTCATGTCTCACATCAACAATAAACCTTGTCAAAGATTTTCTCACAGAGGAAGCCACAGCTTTGTGACTAACATTTTAAATGTGTATTTACCTTTGCAAAACACTGAACATGCTGCATTCTGTCAGTGACATCTGCACACGATTTGTACCTGGCCATACAGCATTACACATCAGCCAGAAAACACAAACTGAATGTCTCCAGACTCCTCAGTGCCCAGTTTTAACAGGTGTGAACTCTAATTTAGTCTAAGAAGGAAAAAGGTATAGAACACAGCCTACCTCAACAGTTTCATAAATGTGCTCTCACTCTCTCTATTACTTTGTGATTCGCTTGGACATGGCAGATTCATTGGCATATACAAACAAGCATTGATATCAGACTACTGAGCCCACTGAGCAATATAATAAATTCCATAATAATAAGTTAACTTTAATAAATGTCTTGGGCAAACTAAAGAGGCTCATAAATAATACGCATCACCTTCTTTATCAAGTGGGTTCACTGTTGTTGTAGATCAATTTTAACATGGTTTAGACTTTAACAGATTTTCTGCAACAGCAGATTCTTGTTGCATCGTCTTGTTGCACGAGTGAACATGTCACCTTCATGAAATGCCTTGGGTGCACCGTGTCCCACTGTCAGAATGCCTTCACTTCTATAGCCATCAGTTACGACAACAATAGCAAGAGCAAAACTAAAGGACATGAGTTTTCGATCATTAAAGAGGAGAAATTACAGTGTACAGTCTGTAAGTGCAACTGAAGCCAACGGGATCTTTAGTGCTGTCTGTCGAAAGTTGGGGAAACATAAGAAAACAATATTGATTGCTAATGTACTTCACCTGTCAGAGGAGAATAACTTTTACTGCAGTACAGGGAGTCTTTTCCTTAAATGGACAACTCAGTAAACTCAATTGCATCCAAAATTGCATAATATATGAGAAGGTACAACATTTGAAAATGTATGTTCTAATTATTACATCCGCCATGTTGTCTTTGTCATGTGACTTAACTGCCATTCAAAAAATCTCTCCTGTGGCCTCATGGGATAGCAGTGTTCATCAGATGCCCACTTCAGAAGGCCATTTGCCTACTGTTTTATGAATACTGTGAATTCAGACATCGTCTTTTCACTTACTGTTTTTCACCTGCTATATAGGCAGGAAGTATGCGATTTCGGATGCAGACAGGGATTTTATTTAATTTTTTTAAGGTAATATGACAGCAGACTTGTACTCATTCTGAAACCTAGTGGTGTTGATGCCGCATGACACAAAGCAAAGTTGTTGGCAAAGAGACCCATTGTAGAAATGTTCTGTGTTTTATATGTTCTAATTTAGTTATACTTTATTTAGTCACCCAGAAAGTGTCAGATCAGGGGAATCATTAAGAATAATTAATTTGATCATGTGATCTCAACATGACGTCCCCCATAAGGCAGCCCATAATGTAATATAAAGCAGCTTTTATTATACTACTCTTCATCTTCAACTGATGTTAGTGTAAATTATTGTAACTTTCATTCCATTGTTCACTCCTTGTACTTTATTTATTTAAGGAAAAAATCAATTCAAATTTAGTAAAAAATCCAGAATGCACAAATGTGGTATGGCAATGAGCCATTTGGATTCGACTGAGAGCGCCCTCTGCTGACTAGTGGCGGAACGTACAGGAATGTCTCTGACGTCTCTCCAGTGTGTGAGCAGACTCAGATGAGTATTTAATCCATGAGTATTTGTCATATCAATGGAGAATTTCTTTTACTCATGCTTCATGTATATGTCAGAACCAGAAAACCAGCCTGCTCTTTTTTTCTACAGCGTTAACAGTGTCAGATACTCATCGTCTCATCACTTTCTTTTTTTATTTTTTACTGCTGTGTGATAAATAATGCAAATACAGGGGCCTGTCATTTTATTAGAACGCATCTTAAAAAGTCCTTGAATTAATCTCTCTGTCTCTCATGTTCCCAATGCCTTTACCCCTTAACATGCAAAAAATTTTCTTGTAGAGTTTCTTGTTAATTAAAACAAAAACATTAATTTATGGAACAGTGCAACATAAAACAATAACAAAAAACATTCTGACATTATTAGCTCAGCCTCATGTTGTTCTAAACCGATTCCAAACCACAGCTGTTCTTTTTCAATATAATGCAAGTGAAGGGAAACAGCATTCCCTTCACTTGCATTATATTGAAAAAGAGCAGCTTTGACACGGTATATAAACATTTTTTGTTTATTACTGAAGAAAGAAAATTATACGGGTTTGGAACAACATAAAGAGGTGGGTAATTGATGACTGAATTTTTATTTTGGAGGAAACTATTCCTACAATAAAACAAAGCATGTGTGTGGTAAAGACCAGTAATTTAATTTACCAATTTACTAGCACAAAATTGAATTCGCTTATTTCAATTTCAAAGTATATACACACTACCATTCAAAACTTTTAGATCTGTAAGATTTAAAAAATGTTTTTAAGAAAAAAATCTCTTCTGCTCACCAAGCCTGTATTTATCCAAAATACATACTTCTTACTATTTAAAATAGATGTTTTCTATTTTAATATATTTTAAAATGTAATTTACGCCTGTCTTCATTGTCACACACACACACACACACACACACACAGTCTGGTCAGCTATCCTTGTGGGGACTCTCCATAGGCGTAATGGTTTTTCTACTGTACAGACCGTATATTCTATTGCCCTACACCAACCCTACCCCTCACAGGAAACTTTCTGCATTTTTAGATTTTCAAAAAACTTCATTCTGTATGATTTATAAGCTTTTGTACCCGTGGGGACCACAATTTAGGTCCCCACCGTGACACGAGTCCCCATGAGTCTGTGTAGTCAGGTTTAAGTCCCCACCAGGATATATAAACCAGTACACACACACACACACACACACAGAGAGAGAGAGAGAGAGAGAGAGAGAGAGAGAGAGAGAAACATATTTACTAAACAACAGCACCTGTAACAGGCAATTTAACTGTGAGGCAAAATTGGTGAATCTATACAGTTTGATTGGTTTTTAAATGTCATAGTGTTAGAACCAAACCTAATTTTCTGATTTACTGACTAGTCACTTAATGTACTGTGTAAATTTCTTCCCATTTAAATGGACAATCAGACACAATTAAGCATCACACCAGGTAGAGTAATCAGACCATTGTAAGGTAGAATGGTGTACACCATACATCTTGCATCTCTTCTGGGCATTTTGCTTCATTAGTACTTAGATTGGCCATTCATCCCTCAAGCCATAAGACACATACTGAGCCAGAAGAGAAGATGTGTGTAGTGTTCTAATGGATAACCTGTGAGCAACAGCAGGACAGAGAATAATATATGTGACCCTGGAGCACAAAACCAGTCTTAAGTCGCTGGGGTATATTTGTAGCAATAGCCAAAAATACATTGTATGGGTCAAAATGATTGATTTTTCTTTTATGCCAAAAATCATTAGGATATTAAGTAAAGATCATGTTCCATGAATATATTTTGTAAATTTCCTACTGTAAATATATTAAAACTTAATTTTTGATTAGTAATATATGCATTGCTAAGAACTTCATTTAGACAACTTTAAAGGCGATTTTCTCAGTATTTTGATTTTTTTTTGCACCCTCAGATTCCAGATTTTCAAATAGTTGTATCTCGGCCAAACATTGTCCTATCTTATTTATTCAGTTTTCAGATGATGTACAAATCTCAATTTCGAAAAATTGACCCTTATATGACTGGCTTTGTGGTCCAGGGTCACATATGTTGGCATTCCTAATTAGCACGTTCAGTTGCAAATGAGATTGGCAACAGTCTGTTGGTTTTATAGAACTAACCAGGGATCCAGTTCTCCAATCCAAGTGATTTCTAATGGAATGTCTTATGAAATGTTGAAGACCACTGCATAGGCTTGTTTATATTCTACAAAGCAAACCAGCATGTTTTCCAAGCTCCCTTATGAAATGAAATAAAATGATAGTTCAAGGACCTGATATAAAATTACCCTTACTAAACAAAAACACATGGGAATATACTGGAAAATATAAAGCAACGTATTAACGTAATGCATTTACATATATGGGAAACTATACATTTATTAATAACCTGCAATATATGCATGGACCATGTATGACTATATATTTTAAGGACCCCTTCTCACTAGTAACTAGTTGCTTATTAGCATGCATATTACTAGCATATTGGCTGTTTATTAGTACTTATAAAGCACATATGCCATATTTTAGATCCCTTAATTCTACCCCATACCTAAACTTATTACCTTACTAAGTATTAATAAACAGCAAATTAGGAATTTATTGAGGCAAACGTTGTGGTTAATAGTTAACAGTGAGAACTGGACCTTAAAATAAAGTGTGACCAAAAATATATAGCAATGAAGACAAAAACTGTGCTACATTTTTAATTGTATTTATTTATTTTCAAATAATAGCTTTATTGAAACAATTAATTAATTTTACTTTCATAAGTTAATGCATGAGTTTGCATAAAGCTAAACACTTTTATTTCACTTTATTATTTGCATAGTTACAAAAATCATATATAAAAATATGTGGAAAAAAAGTGTTTACTGAAAACAAATAACATTTTAGGATGTTTGGACAATTGCATGCCTTGTTGGTGGGCAACATGGTGAGTGGAAAATGAGATTTGACATTTAAAACTTAACGAAGTGCTATATATTATTTTCAACTTCCTGATAATTCTGTACATATATTGCACATACATGTTTCCATATAATTATGAAAATATATAGTACATATATGTGCAAATATAATTATACACACACATCTTTTTATTACATGCACATCTATATATTATGAAGTGTTTTACTTGATTATAAAATCACAAACATTACAATATATAAGTAAATATATTGTCACACAAGAAAAGTGTCAATTCCTTGTGTATTATTCAATATATTGTAATGTATTAACAAAATACATTATTCTGTATATATTCAATATACATAATTTAATGTATTCATTGTTAATATATAAAGAAATATATTTTCTTTGCATGAGGAATAATCATGGATGAGAAGCCTTATTAGACAACGTCATATATAGAAGTGCTGATGTCTTTTCAACAGTGGTTAACATATTGTATCAATACCCATGGCTTTGTATGGGAAATACTTGGCAGGAAGATAATTAAAACAAAAGTAGTCCAGCAGTGTGGCCATGTGCCTCCAAGGTTTCCTGAAGAGCTGGGATATCAGTGGTTTGCTGCCTGCCATGTGGCTGGCACAGATGGAGCTGAACCATTTTTCCCACCAGGGAAAGCAAAGGAAAAGAATGTCCGGCTCGCACCACAACCCTCAGGTGAAGCTTGAGCGATGGGCACCTGGAGCCCATGATTCTCAAGCTTAAAATTTAATGAAGCCATTTCCATTCACAGATGTGTTACAGAACCCTCACATACTATACTTGTAAACAATGCCATTGCTAAATGGGAGTCATGGGATGAGATATTTATGGTTAGGCCTCTTTTATCTGGGCCCAACGAGTAGATACCATAGAGGACCTTAGAGGATGCCCTCATCAGAGGTCCTTGCACAATGTTCCCTTTGATGACAGCCCTAATTATAAATCAGGAAATTAAATGTCTGTTGATTCTCAAATGCATTATTCATAATCTCATATGTCCATATTTACAATCTCTTATAAACGTTGTGTATGCATTTATAAATATGTATCTATGATAAACACAATTTCTGTGAGGCAAGCAATATAAAAATTTGGCTTAGTATTTTACATTTCTGCCCAAGGTTTGTCATGCATAAAACATAACAGAATATGAATCTGAATTTTTTTTTTTTCCTTCATTTTAAACAATAATTGTCTTTCTGAGGGGAGCGACCTCTTATGAGCCCAAGACTTCACTGAAATTGAGGCCAGTTTCCTGTCTTATTGAGGCTTAATGTTGAACCACAGCCAAGCTTCACACATCTTGTCTCTGTCTCCAATTTTATTTGAGTACATTTCAAAGCCCAGCCCTTCTTTTTGACAGTGCATGGATTAGCACTCTGGTTAATGGAAGGGAGACTGTTATTTTTAATACCCTGCCTGTTGCTTGGCAGGCCTGCAAGCATTGATACAACATTCTGCTTGAGTTGCAGCATGGTTAATTGAGGAGAAAGTGGCCACATTAATGCTAATGACCACGGCCACAGAAAAATCGAAAGAGAGGGAGAGAGTGAAAAAGACAGATAAGCCTACAAGGAAACGATGAGAAGAGAGAAAGAACTAGTGGAGGGCACAATCATACTGATTTTGCATTAAAGCCCAATTGATTAAGAGTTACTTTGTCACATTTATTTTTGCTTGTCGCTTAAAAAGCTAACATTCAGACTATATATGTGGCTTGGTGAATCCTATAATCTTATAGCTACAGTATATACTGAATGCACTTCTTAGAATGTAAGAAACGAACCTCCTCCTCCTCCTCCCTTAAAGTTTTTGGGGATTCTAAAAGCATCTTCAAATAGCCCACACATTCATTCATATTATTACAGTAATCAGGGGCGGATTTAGTGAATTGCGGGCCCCAGGCAAAATATAGGAATGGGGCCCTATACATTTGCATACATTTTCCTAGATCAAACTTGAGGTTATTTTTTTTGTTGTGATGCTTGCTGCTGCACAATGGTGCCCCATAGTTGTGTCCAATGTTTCTACATTTTTCATGTACATGTTATAATGGCTTTCTTTCATGTTGTGGGGGGGACCAAATGATCACCCCCAAAAAAGCTTATACTACTGTTTCAGTTATTAAAATTGTTCAGTTGTGTATGTAATGAAAAAGTGATTATATTTCGTTTAGTTTTTTTTATAAAGTAAATTTAGAAAAACGTTTGGAGCATTTTTTGTTCGTTAAATGTAAGTTGTTGTTTGTTTGTTTTTTAAATAACGGCCAGCAGCAGACAGTGAATTGATTTTGATCAATTTAGCCTTCTCAAATCATCACGACTTGCCTAAAATAAAATCTATATATAAAACAGTTCAAGCATATCACAATGTTAGTTCAAATGTTTAACCTATATAAATGTGCGCTGTTAGAGGCATATCCAATCGTTTGTGCGGAGAGTTGAAGCTGAAGCTCTGCAGCACATGGAGGCGCCAGCGCGATCACTTGCATTTTTCGAACAGTGGAAACAACTTAAAATAGCAGTCATTTTTGCTCATACAGGTAAGAGTAATAAATCATTCTAAACTGTAAAGGGTCTAGTTTTATTTGTGTGCACTCACAATATCAACAAAACGTTGTGCTTTTATAAAATAAAGAAAACAAACGCTTTCTGCCGTCTCGGGCTTGAACAGGAGCGCTTCACAATGATGAACCTAAACTCAGACATGATCAAAATATATAGAAAGCTTTAAATTACTACTTTAAAACGAAATAATTCAAATCGAAAATAGAAACTCTTTCATTATGTAATCCCTGCATTTCTCTCTAAAGGCACATCCAATGAGGAGATGGCCAGTCATTGTTTTCATCACCATAATTGATGGATGTCTAAACTATAAAAATAAGGAAAAGCCTAAAACAGGCCTGACTATAATTTGCATTTTATTTTATAATTCCGTATAAAAATTCCGTACAATTAAAAAATAAAACACAAATTATAATGGCATATATGTAAAACTTTGTCCTATAATTGTATAGCTGAACTTTGTCCTATAATTGTTTAACTGCTTATATTTTCTGATTTTATGTTGCTCTGTTCTGAATACCTTAAAATTTAAAGGATTTGCTGCAACGCAATTTTGTCTGATATGTGAATTATTTATTGGTCTATTTTTTTTTATTCATGCAGCAAATGCTTTAAAAAACGCTTTAAAAATTACTTTTTTGCATTCCAGAAGAACTTTTCACTATAAATTTTACGGGTGGCTTGAATGTAAAACATGAATTCGTTGTATTCCCATTTCTAAAATAGCCAACAAATTAATTGTTGTAGCTAACCCGATCTCATGAAAGTGCGTAGTATAGCACGATTTTCTGCTTCTATTTGGCGTAATATTTCTATGCAGAAATTGACTTTGGCATGCAAAAGACTGATAAATTCATAATTAATGTCATGGCTGGTTCAGTCGACAGAAATACGGGAGACACAGGCCTATAATAACTGCTGAAATGTTTGCGGGCAAATCTGAGGTCAGTCTGAGCTCTCATGGTACTCACAGTGCGTACAGCCGTAGCCTACACCTGCAGGCGCCACTGACTCGGACGGTTGTCGTGGTAATAAACACCGTAAACAGCAACCGTTCGCGTGTCAGCGGCATATCCTATATGAAAAGCATTTTAGGAGGCCCTTGGCTTTTGGGGGCCCAAGGCGGTCGCCTACCTTTGCCTAATTGTAAGTCCGCCCCTGACAGTAATATTCATAAAAGAAGAGAAATCAAAATGCTCCTCATAAATTAGGAATGTATGTACTGCAATATTTTCTTATAGCGAAAAACAATTACCCCTGAAGCACTTCATCAGTCTCATACATTGTCATTATTATATAACGTAAAGACAAGTGTAAAATTACCATTTCTTGTCATTATTGGTTTGCAGGTTTTTTTTTTTTTTTTTCATTTGATAAAATGACATATTATACACATGATCAGACCAACGGTAATACAACTGTTTAAATTGTTTTTAAATGTCAATTGAAACAGCCAAAAACTCAAAATATCCTAATGGTTATTCAAATTTGCAGGAGTGGCAAACAAACAAACAAACAATCAAATAGTTGTGCTTTTACAAACATCAAATATATGCAAAATTACTGAATAATTAAAAAATTATAAAAAGAAATGCAAAATGATTGCAAATTATTGTCACTTACAATAAAGATGCATCACAATTTATGAACAGTTTGATTAGTCAGTATTACATTTCAGTGTTTTCCCTATGAGCAAGACTTGACGGAATGCATTTGACAATTCACTCCATTGAATACAATTTATATCCATTATATACGTAAAAATTAAATTATTAGATTTTTACAAAATTAATACATTTCCACAAAAATATAAAGCAGCACAACTATTTCACCGTTGATAATAAAAAGTTACTTGAGCAACAAATCAGCATATTAGAATGATTTCTGAAGGATCATATGACACTGAAGACTGGAGTAATGACTGCTGAAAAATCAGCTTTGTCATCACAGGAATAAATTATATTTTAAAACATACTAAAACAGAAAGCAGTTATTTTAAAGTTCTACAATATTACTGGTTTTACTGTAATTTTATCAAATAAATGCAGCCTTATAGAGCATAAGACATTTCTTTCAAAAACAACAACAACAAAAACATAAATTGGTGGGCATTCCAAACTTTTGTATGTTAGTGTACCTTGTGCTTAACATCTTTACGACTTGTGATAAAATGTCCATCCATTAGCAGTATTAGTTTTTAAATTGCATAATCATGATGGCTATTTTATAACATGAGGTTAACAGACTTCCTCAATGTTCCCTCAGACTGGCCCTGAGTGTTGTAAGAGGTGTGCAGATGCCAGAGTTGTGTTCTGACAGGATGGAACACAGACACTCTGCATGTAGCTGCCACAGGCCACATGGCCTGACAAATGCCACATCAGAGAACGAGGGAATGAGAGGAGGTAATGCAGAAGAGGGCCAGAAGAAAGAGGGAGAATAAAAGAAATCCTTGACTCTATTCCTTTCTTGCTGTGGTGAGCATCACCGTTTATTACATGCGACAGGACAAAATTTTGTTTGTGTATGTAAACCATAGGCTTCGTGTGTGTTGCCCCCCAAGCAAAATTAAGAAGAATCGACTGGTTCATGTCACCTTATTATGGAGATTTACCACTAGGCGCCACACGCTAATTGCAAATGCAAAATTCAAATTCCTGATGATATAAATGAATGCAAATTGGAAGATATAAATGTAGTAAATATAAATGAAGGTCAAGGAATGTGTGGATTCATATTTTGTGGACAGTATGTAAGTTAATCAATTCATAAAGAGTCCATCTCATGTCAGAAACACTGGGGGGCGATTAGGACGATTCTAAGGCCCCACACACTTTTGGGGCCCCCGAGAGATCTGTTTTATTAGCAGTAACAGTACTAGTAGTAATGCAATAGAAATTATAAATGTACCAAAGTTTTACAAATAACAAAATAAAAAAAAGTTACAAAATTACGGCTTATTTCTGCATTTCCGGCAAAATTAACCAAAATTCGAGCCAGTCACGTGACTGAAAACTATGAATTGTAGCCTATAAATTTGATAATGCTCAACACCATAGAGACAGAGCGACATGCGTCATAATCTGAAAACCTTTCAGCTGCCTGCTTGTCATTTCTGACTTATATAAAAAAAACAGAACAATGTCTAAAAGCTGCTATGTGACAAGGTGTTCAGTAAACAAGCTAAAATACCCAGAACTAAAAAACTATAAAGCTTATTTTATTACAGCGTTTAAGGACACAAAAGTAGAGCGCAAGGTGTCATATTACTCATACACCCACTGGAGGGAAACGTAATTGTAATCGGCGACAGGAAACATTCATGAATTTTTAACCATGTCAATGGAATATTTCACCACCCTCTATGAACCTGAGAGGAGGAGATATATTGAGAAACTACATTTTTACTCATACTAAATCATACTGAGTGTCAGGATCCCACAATTTACCCATTCTTCCTGCTGATGCTTCACGTCTTAATTGCCTTTTATCTCCTTAAAGGCTGGCTTTTACGGTTCGGTAGCTTATTAAAATAGGTCTGGGTTATTTAGCTTGTATGCTGTACACCTTGTCACACAGCAGCTTTTAGACATTGTTCTTTTTTTTTTTGTAATAAGTCAGAAATGACAAGGCAGGCAGCTTCCCGCAATACAAAGTCAATGGAGAGGTTTGGATTGCCCCCCCCCCGGTGTGGGCGTGGCCCAAATGCTCTCTGTCTCTTTTGGTTCAAAGCGCTGTCAATGCTCTGTAAAGCCTTTTTACCATGCCAGTAAAGCTACTGGAATCTCAATTTACCAGTTGTTGATTGCGATGCGGATTTTTCAAATAGGATACACATCTCGACCACAGAACGTCTCTGTTCATGGTATGTAAACACTCAATTCTATGTTTTAAAATATTGCCCTGGTCACACTGAGCCAATATTTATTCTGATGACTTTCAGGAGACTTATCACGCTGTAGCTAGTATGAGTAGCCTAGCCTAACAAAATGCTTTCTCTGTCCAGATTTGACTACAATAATAACAACTGACACTTCAAATCAACATTTAAATTTAAACTTTTACTAAATGTAGTCTTTAATAATGTCTGAAAATATAGCAATGAATAACCTGATACAAGTAACATGCTTTATGTTTTAAGCTCTCACTCTGCAACAAATGGTTTATATGTATTTATATATAGGGCTATACAGCCATCTAGAGGTTACACCCTGATATTGCAGATGATAAATGGTGCATAATTTAGAGGTTAATATTTAGTAAAATCCCCTTAAAATAATAAAAATATTAAATAAAAAATATTATTGAGCTAAAATCACAAAAGCACAAATACAGTATATATTCGTTCTCATATAACTCTGGCTTCATTCATTTTTATGTTCATCTATAAGTGTTTGGGCTGTTTAATGTAAGGATTTTGTTTAATATCGCCCACCGCGGCCCCGCCCTTCAACATCAAGCCCCGCCCCACAGCACCCCCAGATAATTAGCCCAAAATTGCTAGCGGCGCCCCTGGCCTGCAGAGTGTTCCTTGCACCTCCTATGGTTCCTCCGTTTTCTTCTTGAAAACCATGCATTAAGTTTTCGTGGCTTAATTTTCATAGGTCTATATATAAATGCATACAAAATAACCATTTATCTTACCAGTTGGAGGTCTATGGCTCTCTGGTTTCTGCAATTTTTTCTCTATTTCCTAAACATACTTTTGAAGAACAAATGTGAAAGATTGTGTCCTGTAGCACCTATACTCTTTGTTGAATACATACAAGAAGTATGTTATGCGTCAATGAAACAAATCTGTAATTTCTTTAAAACTACAGATACTAGCTGGAGGTTTGCAGTTTTCTTACCTTTTATTTGGAATCTCAACTTAATCAATATGCCTTTGTGTGCTAAATATTGATAAAAAGTTGTTGTTATTGTCTCTTAAACTGTCTTCCAGATCTGTCGGCAGATGAATAAACTCTCCCATAACAAGTCTAGTCCCAGCTGGGAATCATGCCAGGAACATCAGGCTGAATCATTGCCACAACTTAACAAGTGAGATCTTTCCTTAGATGACCAAAACATTCCCTGAAGAAATACGAGATCAAATGTATTTTCACAGAGTTAGGTTACAAACTACCTCAGCAGTTAGCCTTCCAGCTGTGGATGAGTGAGAGAGGGTTACATGAGGCTAGGTGAAGGCTAGAAGAGTGACAGAAATGCTAATGGAGGACTCAGGCCAGAGTGTGTGTGTGCGTGTGTGTGTGTGATTGTGTGATTATCATTCAGGCCGACAGGGTGGATGGGCACACACCTCAACACAGCAATCAGCTACCAGACCTCACCACATTTCAAAATGAATTCTGCTCACAAAGCCCAGAGACAGAAAGAAAGAAAGAAGAGGGAGAAAAAGAAAGAAACTGGCTAAAAGAGAGAAAAGTGCAACATAACAGAAAACGTTAGAATCTGCTCGAAATATGTTTACAGGAATGCCAGCCAGCTGGACGGAAATAGCTGATGTAGAGCATCTGTTGCAATTAACGTTCAATCCATGATTTCAAACAGGGTGGTTATGTAAGCCTTTTTAAAAAAGGTTACGGCGAGAAGGCTTGTACACCCTAAAATTACACAAACAATCTTAAGTGACCCTGAGCCGATGAGCAACTATGACACACTGTTTATTGGCTTCTTTAGACGTATTTACAGTTTGCTCCCAGTCATGTCAACTCACAGACATCAAAGTTTTATGATGTTCATTACTTTCCCCAAATTCCCTATGGATATGAATAGTCATGATTCTTTAAAACGAGCATGCTATAAGAAAAAGCTAGAAGACACGTGGCTTGAGGTTCAGGCGCTCATTATAGAAAGTCTTTGGTTTGTATAATATTACATAGTTTTTTCATTGGTTGTCAGAGTTGAGTGCATGGGATCATTCTGAGGCCTTAATGAGGGTGAATGACAAAATGCTGGGAGGGAAAGACATGACATCCCTGCGCACGTGCACCTTGTGTTTAGATTTGTATGATTTACCAACTTAATTAAAGTGTTGTTGTCAGCTCTAGGGAAATTCCGAGAAGGACGCACATGTATACATTTAAACATAAACTTGCCTGGTATGTGATATACTTCAACGTGTATGTTATACAGTCAGCTCTTGCGTTCACTTAAAAAAAATTTTTTATTTAATCTGTATTTTTGTCTTGTTTTGTTAGTAAAAACAAACTTACAAAATACATTTACTTAATTGGGTAGGATATTTGGACTTGTTCTTAATTCATTATCTTGAATTAAGTACATTTTCTTACCCCTTTGGCCATTTTTTCTTGTTTTAATAATAATAAACCTTATTTTTGTAAATTAATGCTTAAAACAGGAAACAATTTGCAAATGGGATCAGACATCTTGCATAAAAATATGTAATAAAATGGATGACGCACATGTTACTAACACATCATTGGATTCTAAGTAGGGATGCACCGATACTGGTATCGGTATCGGGCCTGATACTGGTCTCCTGTACTCGGCATCCCTAATTCTAAGAATCCCAAGTTGTTCGTTATCTCTATATATGTTCTTGAAAGCGATGAGGCCACGTTGATGTGAGCAGATGCAGTGAATTGATGAAGGTTTATAATGTTTGATATGCCAGCACTCACTGTTTTGTCCTGAGGGCAAATCCAATGAACTCGCTGCACAACCAACCATATTGTGCAGGATGTACAAGAAATTAATGTGACTGAAGCGATTTCAAGAACAGATGTCAACTAGTGCACCTTTCAAATGAGCAGTAAATTCAAACTTCAACACATGGATGGAAAAGCAGGAAATAAAGATATACGTATCAGTAATAATATAATATAATATAATATAATATAATATAATATAATATAATATATTATAATATTATATTATATTACCATTAGCTCTAACCAATTAATGAAAGCACGTAGCACTTTCTGACGGTAACTGACCAGTCCTGCTCATTAGGGAGTAATAAGCATGTTTCTGAAGCATGTGGACTGATGGGACATGCCAGCCAATGTAATTTAGAATCAGTATGGGATATTAAGCCTATTTTATTTTGTTTTCATTTGCATGTGTTTTCATTTGGTGAACCTGGTATACAGTGCCATCATTTAAATATATTTTCTTATGTTGCAGAAGAACAGACTTCTTTTATAATTTAGGTTTAACCTTTTTTATGGTTGTTTAGAATATACTGTATGTATGTGTGCATGCATGTATTCCTTCATTCATTCATTCATTCATTCATTCACTGTTGCACTATGTAGAAAGTGCTAATGCAATGCAGATGAGAATAAATACATTTAGGTAGAAGAAATATTAGAACCAGTAATGGACTGACTTTTTCTGTAGTAACCATAAAACAGGGGCAATTCTAATCATCACAAGAGAAAAATTACCATTGTAAATGATTATCTACTTACTTTGAGGCAATTCATTTATTTAAATTCTCAGAGTGTATTGAATTTATTTGTCTTTACAGTGCACAAAGAACCAAGCACATTGCCACTGACAGATAGGAGCATTGACCCTTATGTTATGTTACATTTACCATTTGCTACAGTCAAGTGACAGATGGAATCATGTCAGTAGAGATGACTATGCAATGTCTACTAGGACCAAAATGTCCAACTCCCATAGGCTGACAAGAGAAATAAGAAAATGTCATTGAACGTACACTATTAGAATTTACTTTTGCAAAATATTAGGGCAGTTTTCCAACTCAAGAGGAGGTTGGGGCATATTAGTTCCAGTTCCAGAATGGCTAAAGGTAGTGGGTTTGACATTATTCTAACCTCTTCCTCTCAGGGGCATTGAACAGATTTGCATATTCCAAGACTGTTTGAGTGATCAGATTGTGTAGTATGTGCATGTACTGTTAAATTATCTCGGGCGGAAGTTCAGCTCATTACTCCTTTGTTTGGATTTAGCTTTACATGAAACATTTGGCATTGTTTATCCAGGAATTAATTTTTAAATTTTTTTGACACATAAATAATATTTGCAATGTGCTTTTAGTATAATAAATAAAAATGTGTTAACAGCAGAAATAATGTTCATATTTGTTAAACATTTTAATAAATTCAATATATATTTTGTAAAAAAGTTTTTATCTTACACAATTCTGCTTCTCAAATAAATGTGTCTTGTTTAAAAAATGTTTAGATATTTTTATTATAAATACTGATTAACAATGATTTATTTCTTTATATTTCACTGTTGCATTTTGTCAGAAATGCAACTCAGAAAAGACAGTTAAAACACAATATCTAAAACAATATCAGCTTCTCACTTAGCTTTATATGTTTGGATATGTGTATGTGTATTATGAAAGATAAAAAGAAAGAATGTTAGGTAGAAAAAAAATACTAGAACCAGAATTGGATTGACATTTCCTGCCATAACCTGCAGGCCATGAAGCATGGGCAACTAAAAAAGAAAAATAAAATGTAAGAAAAAGACAGTAAAAAAGGCAGACAAACAAAATATGTTTGTGCATTGCTTCTGAGGAGCAGTCATGCAAGAGAATGATGTAAAAAGTTGGATTATATGAGAACAATGTCCTCATAAGATATTCACAGAGCTGCCTTTCTAGGGAGATACTGTACAGTACGGAATGCCAGAGCATAATCCCTAAATGGATGTGGAGAGAGACATCGCATGTAGTGCATTAGAGCCTTGCATGCTAAATACAGCTGAGGCATAAATACACATTAGTTCATTTATTTATTAATTTTTTATGATTTATTGCCTTGTTTCTTTGTAACGTGAATGGGATTGGTTATACTGGCACAGAGAGAAAAAATTACAATGTACAGCTCGGCTGGGCTGATTCTAGAATTTTGGCCTTATATGGGACCTCAGTCCCATGTCAGTGTATGAGAAAGCTCTGTATGATATGCTTTAATAATAGTATTTAATTTCTCAGTGGCACTCCATGGATTGCTCAAAATGAACATGTTCACACAGCAGCAGAATACTGCTGTCAACTCTGAGTACTTAATACGGTTACATTCATACACAGTTTCGGCGAAGCCCTGCTGTGTGAATGGAACAGTACTGCATAACTAGTTTCTGTCACATTATACAGTGCACTCTGCACTGCACATGCATTTAACGTGTTGCAGGTTTTCATGTGTGGTTTCGGTAACTTACAGAGACGCAGGTATGAGCTGTGTGTCATCTGAAGGTTTAGAATCAGCCACTGTTCTCCATTGGAGCTGCTCCAGACAGTTCTGTGGTCTGTGCGCGACTCAAATGCTCCACTGCTTACTGAGGTTATACAAGATGCCGTCGGTTAATTAAGATTTGATGGATGAAATCGAATCAATCAAACTTTTGTTGTGTGAAATGTGATAAGACTTTGCAGTCACAACTTACTTTAGTCACTGTTGCTATGGTTACAGGTGATAGTCATGGGCTTAACTTCCGTTGCACATTTATACAGACGGTCGACATTTTGGGACTAATGTGGAACCTATCCACCTTTTTTCTGAGTAACTGATGAACGCCAAAATGTTGTCGTGTTCCGGTCTCCATAGAAATCCATGTTAAAATGGGGTAAAAAGATCAAATTAATTAATTAAACTGAAACTTTTTCAATATAACTAAATATAAAAATGTGCGCCGGGTTAAGCTGTACTGTTGTTGACTGCCACAGTAACAGCAATAAACTGAATTCCTGGACAGTACTTGTTTTGCACACCAGCAAATCTGTCTTGCATAAACAATGATGAGAAAATGAGCATGGCTTGCAGCGCCTAAGTTAAAATACTGTGTTTGAAATAATAAAATAATATGTTAAAATAATGTGTGCTTTTATAATTTTGTGGACTAAATCCCCCGAACTCCTCCCCGATTGGGAGCAATATGTGTGCGCATTTGTTTTAAATGCAGCTACCCACTCATTAAACTATGAAGGGTGAGTTACCGCAAAAAGACGGTAATTACGACACTGTAAAGTGATAAAACTATGACGCCATGTGCTTTTTAAAACCATTTTCATAGGTTTAAAGTTATATTATTGGCTCTGAACATTTTTTTATTTATTTAGAAACACCAGAGGCCAGAAATGTAAAGCATGATTCCAGTATAAGTTGGGCGAGACTTCTGCGTTCAGGAAAAAGGTGGATAGAGAATGTGTAGCTACGTCGCGCTGCATTGTATGTTGGGGCGGCAGCGCCATCTTAGGAGGATCACCCTCTGCTAATGATACTGAAATTAATACAGATGCTTGCTTACCTTTTTTGTTTTTGCCTTGAAAATTAAATATTCACATTCTTCATTGGTATCATTTGCAGGGAAGAGAAGCTATTTTACTGCATTGCATGATAATTTGATGTTTTTTTTTGTGTTGCCATTTTTTTTTTTTTTCTATTTTTATTTCAACACACGACAACAAAAATCAAATCCCTAGAAGTTTGTGAACAGTTTTGTAGTGGCTATTGCTAGTCAACCGATGGAATCCTCCTCACACAATGGACAGACGAACCTGGACTGTGTATTTGTTGGACATTGTATTGATGGAACTCTCAATTTCTCATGTACATGGATCTAATGTGAAAACTGTAAATTTATGGCATTCTGCTTTTAATGTTGTCATCTCTTTTAAAATCATTGTAAAAATGTATTTTTTAAAACATTACTATTATTGTTATTATTATTTTTTTACTATCACTATTATTATTATTATTATTATTTTTTTTTTAAGGTCATTCTGTTTTATTTTTTTAAGTCTACCAGGGTTGGGATGGGTTGGGTGGGTTTCTAATTTGCAGTTTTGTTTTGTTTTATATTACTGTTCCCAGAAAAAAAATTCAATAAACAGTTGTTAACAAAAAAAAACAAACAAACAAAAAAACAGTTTTGTAGTGGCTGCATGCTAGTTCTGCTAATTCACAAAACTGTGAGAATCATTCTGGCAAAGGTAATGTTAGTTATTAAACCAAACAAAATACAAAATTTCCAAAAACACTCAGCAATATGATTATTTTATTGAGTGGTAGTCAGTTGGTTTAATCAGTGACATTATTAATGGATTTGCTATCCGGCATCTTCTCGTCACCTCCTCAACCCACTTACCTTACTGTTTTTACACACAGAAAAGGTAGGGGGAAAAAGTATTACAGTTTTCTCCCCGAACGATGATGTGAGTTACTATGGCAATTCTCGATGCAGCAGGAGTGACCTACAATGGCCTACAATGGCAACATTTTTGACAATCCCGACAGAAAATCAAAACACTGCCTTAAACTCATTAGCAGAACGGCAACATGATCCTCTTAATATGGTGTCTAAACAAAGCAGTTACCCAGAATGCAACATGGCATGACGTCTACTTCACATTCTCTATAAGTAAATGCGGTTGTCAGTCCCAAACTCTCCCAGTGGGCAATTGATGTTGAAAACACATCAAAATTGATCCAAACTGTCAAATATGCAAATCATACTGACGTCAAAAACTTGACATGCTGTTGATTTGATGTAAACTGAACGTCAAATATATTGGCCTACATATACATAAAAACTATTTAAATGTGGGATTAACTTCCTATTTTCACCCAATTACCACTGGAAGAAATTGCCGTCCAAACTGAACTTAAAATGATGTTACAGCATCTTGATCAAGTCTTGACTAATATTTGAAGTCAAATTGATATCAAGGTGTGACAGCAGTGTGAACATAGTCATAAAAACATATTTTTAGAGGAACTGAGATCTGGGCCTCATTTCTAAAATGTGTGTATGCACAGGTTTGATCTTACATCTTATAATAGAGTGTGTTAGAGTGTGTAATTCACGCCAGCGTTCATATATAAAACTGTATAATGAAAACAGTCTTTGCTTAAAGCAACGTCAGCTTCTAAGCAGATGTATGCACTTTTCCTTGTGGCAGAGTCAGAGTACTGCAAGTTTTTGGAAATCTAAGCAATTCTTACTGTTCAAATCTAATAAATATGATGCTTTAGTGGACTTTGGCTGAAGTGAAATGATAACTGTTTTTGATAAATGTTAATGGAACATCAGCTGCTTTGTTCTGACTCCTGTTTCGCTTCAGCTGTATTTCTCCTGTTTTCTTCACCTAATGCAAACCACCTGGATTTAATACTCATTATAATTATACCACCAGTGTTTCCCAGGGAACACCATAAAACATGTGTTCTGATTTCTAAGTAGGCAAGTAATTGGTAATCACAGAAGACTATGGGTAAGTGTTACAATATGCAAATCATGAAATGAAATTATTAAAACAGATGAACATGTACAATGCATAAAATCATTGCCTGTAAAAAGCATGAGATGCAAGAATGATTGATGTTAATGAGAAGCAGTGTGAGTAAAATCTGGTTTATTATTTTACCTTATTAATTTCTGCCTTCACATAAGTGTTTTAATTTGTATGATTTTTGTAATTAGGTGTTTTATTCTGTCAAAATTCCAATGTGTTATTAAATTGCAATTTTACTTCTCACCAGCCATAACAAATCCCATTTTTCCAGCCATTAAGGCATCTCCTCCTTGGGGCTGCAATACGAGTTATGACAGCACATGAAAGCAAATGAAATTATTACAAATGCAGTAACTAAGTGATAATTTACAGACAGTTGGTGTCCAGTGTATAGTATCTTGTCTTGGCTATTTAAATAAGTGTACTTGAATTAATGATTTGAGTTAAAATGATTTTGAACAGAAAGAGACATTCACAGATCCTTGAATACTTATGCACAAACAGAGACTAACAGTATAAAGTAGTATTTGTTTGACTGCTCGATGAAAAGTAGCTGAAAATCAAACGTTTTCCCTGATGTGATTTCTGAGCTTCAGGCGTTCTCTTATGATTTCAGAAAAACCTTTTATTTTAAGTATTGTGCAAATGAAATTCCTACATTGAACCCTAACAGGAGGACAAAGAGGATTTTCAATGAGTGAAAATAAGCACTGACAGTGCAGACAGGCACATGCGTCCCATATAGCACCAGAAAATACTGCTAATGTGCTAATGGCTTCACTCAGTTTAAACACTAATCAAGCTCAATGTGCAATTAATAACCAGAGACAATGAAAATGTGAAGTGAAGTATCAGCACTTTGAAATAAGATTGTTTGCCTCTTAGATATTAATATAGATTGTGAAGTGAATTGCTTTCATGCATGAGGAAATGGAATCAACTATAATGACCAATACTGATGAATCACAACAATGACACACACATATCACTGCGTATTAACACTGGGAGGTCAAAGGGTCGATTTAATTACAGAGGTTTGCTTCATCTCATCACTTTCATCTTGTAAGGTTGCCAACTTCAGCTGGGAAAATAAGGACAAACTTTTTTTTTTTAAATTTTTTATAGCATATATGCCTTGTGAAATTTCAGTAAACCATTGATGGTAAGTGACAAGTGACCACAATAAACAAACATTAAATACTTTTTGTCAGGGTTCTGTCACTTCGGTCTAGTTTATTCATGGTTTTGTGACGGAGCCCTGACACCCCCGTCTTGTTTTTTTGCTCTCTTGTCTGCGTGCCTTGCTTCATGCTGGAGTGTGGTGTTCGGATACCGCCACTCATGTCTTGTTCAGATTCAGATTCAGTTTCGGTTTCGGTTTGGTGTCGGGGTTCGGACACTCGCGCTCCATGTTCTGTTTTGTTGTGGGAGCCTGCGGTCTCGAGTTCGCTCGGGCCGTACGCTCTTCTGTCCTCGTGTCTTGTGTTGTTGCTCGTGTTTTTGGCTGCGTGCTTTCATGTAATGTCTTGTGCGTGCTTTCTTGTTGTCATGTCTTGTGTGAACACGCGGCTTATGAGTATTCTCATTAGCTGTGTGTTCGTGTCTTGTTTTGTTCAAGCACATGGCTTGTGATTTATTTTGCTGGCCCTGTGCTTGTGTTTTTGTTATGTGTGAGCACATGGCTTTTGTCTTGTTTGGTTTCTTGTGCCATGTGCTCTCATGTCAATTGTCT